>NC_057813.1:752914394-752918502 GCF_018294505.1 Triticum aestivum | reverse complement strand
GGACTCACGGGCGGGGCGTCACGAGACAGAGAGAGAAAGCGCCGACGACGTACCGGATCCAGAAGCGTCGGCCCTTTTTTTTTCTTGGCAGTTAACTTACCTGCTGGGCCGAGGACGACCAGGCGTGGACCTGGAACGATCTCACCGGCACCGCTCGGTTCCACTTTTTTTGATTTGATTAGTACCACACCGGTCGCTTCCAAAGGTATGTAGCGGCATAAAAATCCTCGCTTAAAAGTCCAGGTAATGACGTCTTGATCGCCGAGGACAGCATTGACTGGACCAGCTAAGCTAGCTAGCTGGGCTAGCTTTGTTGAGGCATTACCAGACGACGCACTGACTGGACCAGCTAATTAAACGCTAGCTAGCTGGATTAGCTCTGCTGAGGTAAAAGCCTTCACTGGCCTGGCCACCCAGTTGAAGTAAGTCTTTTTTTTTTCAGTCACATTTTGAATACAAGTGTTTTCTCTTAAGATAGTGAATTTTCCTTTCTGTAAAACCGACTATATTATATCAGAAAATCACATTATTTTCACAGAACATAAGTGTTCCCGTTCTAAGACAAGCACTCGAATTGATGACATGCTTGTCTGGTAAGTAGTACCTGATAAGGCAACCTCATCCCTTACTGAAAACGAAGGAACTGCGTCAGTGCCAAACTCTTCACTTTGAGTTGCCATGTGATGTGATGCATCAATCAATCTGGAGCTAGATTGGTCTCAACCCTGAACCAACTAGGCAATCAATTACCACCATACAAAATAATCACAGCGGCATGGATGGCTAGTTGCCGCAGACATTAGTGGATCCACAAGCGCGCGTCATGAAGGACGCAAAGAAGCTGGACAGCTCGCGACAACGAGCGCGCACGCATCCAAGTGCGCAAGCTTTAGATAAAAACCCGTTACAAATGAGTCGCGGCACATATATCGGGACTCTAATTTGCATCATCGTGCCACGCCCACGCGTGCTCAGTCTTGATGATCGTCTACTCATGAGATTGACCGACACGAGAAAGTATTCATCCCATAGAAGAAACAAGCATGCAGTTGCATTACAGGTTACTCATGAGATTGACCAAAGCTTGCATGCAACCGTCTGTCGGAGCCAAGGGAAAAGCCTCATTTTTGCTTGGTTTAGTCATCTATATAGAGCAAATGATTCTATCAGTTAGACATCAGCCACCACATGTGCATAATTTTACTGAAAATTGATTATTCAAGAGGCACATCGCTTTGCTAAACGCAAATCGTAAATGATAGAGAAAAACAAGAAACACAAACCATGCTACAACAAAACTAACGAAGCAAAAGCAAAGACCAGTAATGAGCTACTTCACTTAGATTGAGATTCATGAGCTACTTCACTTAGGCCTTGTATGGTAATCCCCACATGGATTGGGTGAAACCCCAACCTTCACCCAATCCCTTCAAATCCCCATTTAGCCCCAATCCACTAGGTAGGGGTAGTGTATTAGGTATTGAGAAAAATGCACTAGAGTTTGGAGATTTGTGGGGAAATGTGGGGATGAAACATGTCAAATACACTAGAACCAAACGGTGTTTTGGGATATGTGGGGATTTAGGGGTTTGACTGAGATAATCCCCACCAATTCCCTAAAATACACTAGTACCAAACAAGGCCTACGCTAGTTCCATACATGCAGATGTATTCTCTTGACAATTAATAAATACACATGGCAGCTCATTGTGTACACTTAGCTGGTCACCTATACAGTTTAGTTGCAACTGAGATATATTTATTTCTAACTATCAGTTTCGATCACACTACAGGTCTGTTATTCAATTTTGTATTGGATATCATGGAAGAACAATGGATTGGCTCATTGTGTACTTGGCGGCTCCAGTTGACAATCTAATCTTCAACACTTTTCATCTCTTAGTAACTGTGAACTACTAGTTCTGAAATAGTATTTCAGTGTCTGTTTGTAAATCCACACTAGAGACAACCAATTCTTCATGTGACATTTGCACCTGAGATAATGATATTTAAATTATCATTGGTATCTTTGTAATGGTGCATGCTATCCAGTGAGATCTCTAATTTTTCAAGCGACCTGTTACACTCAAGTGTCGAGGAAATGTGAACGTACCGGTCTATTCATCGTCAGATAGGCATAACACATCTACACGAGCGGCCACACCAGGGGGATCACTGCGCAGCCCAAGCTTTCTTGTTAGCCATTCATCCAGCGATACTGAATCAGAGTCTGCCGGTGGCATGCCTGATGCGGAAGGGTCAACACCCCTACTTGGCAACACATTCAATGCAGCTGAGGCAACACCAGATGTCGTAGTCAAACCTCGCGGTGATGTTAGTGGCAAAACTGGATTTGGAACCGAAGATATGGGCGACATCGGGCGTGTTGGCTGTGAACTTGATGGCAGTAGTGGAACCTGCTGAATTTGATGTGAGCTTCATGGCCGCAATGGTGCAGGTACAGTGGGGTGTGAACTTGGGTGCAAGCTTGACACTGATGGGTTCCCTGGGGGAACTGCCTGTGGGCATGATTGTCTTATATTTACTGGAGTCACAGGGGTAGACTGTGTCCTTGCAGACGTGCTCCTGAGCCCAGTTGGAAGCTGCTGCTGATAAGATTCATAAGGACAGTCCATAATCTTCAGAAAGGATCTGTTGGTTTTTTTGGAAAAGAGAAAGGATATGTTCAGGAGTTAGCTATTTAAGCCGATCAAGTCGTTCCTTGTGCTACGAGGTGAGACTATACCCCGAACCAAGCACGCTCGCCACGTAGGCTCTGTCAAGTCAGATCCACCCAAATCATCCGACAACACTACCGGTTGTATGGTCGTCGTGCATGTATTTTAGTTATCAAGATTTAAGGATTGTGATTGCCGAGATGGCCGAATGGCGGCCTGATCGATGCTGTCCGTAGGCGTATAGATGCTCAAATTAGGTATTCCTGGTTATAGATGCTCTTAGTGGCTAGTGATTTGATGGCGTCGTATACCATAGATCGATCAGGTGCAACTTGAAGTTATGATGAGTACACAAGACTGCAAATGAGTCAGTTACTAGCTAGGGCAGCCGGTGCAATCATTTTCATTAAGCTTAAAAGAATGGAACAGTGACAGTACCAGGGTACTGGCTAGCTAGTGCTCGTGCCAACATTGCTAGGGCGACACTCCTGCCTAGCGTGTGTGCGCGCGCCAAGCCATCCATGGACAACTTTGCATGCAGGGATGAAGAAAAACTTTCTATTCCTAAATATAAGTCTTTTAGAGATTCTACTACGGACTACATACGGATGTATATAGACATACTTCGGAGTGTAGATTCATTTATTTTGCTTTGTATGTAGTCCGTAGTACAATCACCGAAAAGACTTATATTTAGGAACGAAGGAAGTAGGTAATTAAAATGACATTGGAGAAAGAGACACTGGCTTAGCTATGTATAGGGTCATTAGTTCAACCTTCTGACTTCGTAAAAAGATGTCCTAGGTCGATAGCGGTGGTGCTTGCGTTTGCCTTCTGAGGGCGTTGTTGTGGAGGCTAGGTGTCCTAACTCTTGTCATGGCGTTGTAATGTTGTCATCCTGTGATTACTTGTTAGACAATGTAGTTGTGTGAGGTTATGTTGGCCAGTTATTTAGGGATCTGTTGTGTCATTCGGATATGTAACTTAGTGTTGTTGCTTTATATATGAAACGGGACGAAAGCCTATTACTCAAGAGAGATCAATTAGAAAAAAACTTTTGTAGTTAAACAGTTGAAAGTATCTACAAGTATACTATCGTTTTCATTGATTACTCCGTCATGCAAAACATATACCTCTTTCAACGTTTTATCTTTAAGATTTTAATTTCTGTGCGGAATACCTACTTCTTGCATCATTTTCTTTTTCACACTGAAGGTCGATCACACGTGCACTATCATCTTCGTGCGGCCTGATCCAAGATGTACTCCCGATTAACGTATGTCTAAGGTTAAGTGATTAACGTACCTAGCTAGCTAATGCTTCTCTTAATGGGATCTAAGATTAACGTACATATTACTATCCTCTACCTCCAAAAAAGCTCCCTGCATGACTTGCATGGACAAAAACTCTATAACCGATCATTTAGAGAG
>NC_057813.1:752907719-752913881 GCF_018294505.1 Triticum aestivum | reverse complement strand
ACACACACACACACACACACACACACGGTGCTCGATGGATGAATTGAATGCACATAGATTGGATCATATTTCTTTCCTGGTCATGAGAAGAATAAATAAAAGGTCGATAAGTTTTTAGGATGATGAAAAGGCGCAGGTGCAATTCATACTCATAATGTACACCCGAGAAAAGGCTATATCCACCACTAGCCTGTAGAGTATATGCTTTGGTCCCCGCAAAAAAAAAGTATATGCTTCGGGTGTAGTTTTCATTTTTGTGCCATTACAAGGGCCTTCTTTATAGTGAAATGTTACACAATTCCTACTAATGATTGTATGGAGTAGCGATTGATCTCACCAAAGATTACACTTACAAAATGGCCTTGATCGGCATTTGTACTCCCTCTGTAAAGAAATATAAGAGCTCCGTAAACAAATATAAGAGTGTTCAGATAACTAAAAGGAGTATTGCGTACTAGGATGTGTTCGCCGGCATATATTGCCATGGCCTTCCGGCATGTGCATACGTAACTTTAACTTTCACGAGTCATGTAAGAGCATCTATAGCCGGACTTCACAAAACTGGTCTCCTAAACGTCTGTGGATGTGCCGGTCGGTGACTGGGTATGTCTGTTTTGAGCTCTTATTTGTCCGTCCATGCTGTCATACTTCATTTTCTCCCTTATATTTCCAATCACTTGCACCTGATTTGTGGAGATAAAGAGAGAGAAAAAATGAATAAAGAAAAAGAAAGGTGGTTTGGTGGGCCACATCCTATGTGGCAGACTGACCAGGCGCATACGGAAGCTCTCATATCTTTTCTATATTTATTCTCAATATGAGGGTTCACGGACAGCCCAGATGTGTATGGGTGATACGAGGAGTTCGGTTGGGTCAATGTTTTCCTTCTCTTCCATGTCTGGTAATTGATCAGGCGCGTCTGTGGACGCTTGAGTGGGTTTGAGGAGGCCGGCTATAGATGCTCTAAGGTAGCTTCTACAAGCAGCAGCCACTGGCGAGGATGAGCTCCAAGAGCATTGACTAGGCACTTGTTAATTAGTGGTAGAGTACATGCATTGTGGGCATGTTTGGTTGCCCGCATATAGCCTAACCAGACCCGAGCGCAATCGTAATGGACTGTTGGTAGGCTGCATTCACTCTTTTTATTGCATAGCCGAGCCAGGCCTGCTAGTAACGGACGAATCGACAGTTTTTCGCACCCTGGCCCGTGGGATGAACCTAGAGGCATGTGGGTGACGGTGGCTACACACTAGGAGCCACGCTCGAGACATTGCGTTGTTTCCCAAGCGCCGACAAAATTACCAGCACCTTCCTTTACACTAGTAGAAAAGGGGGCAATGGTCCAGGCCGGGTCAGCCCATTAGTCCCGGTTCAATCCAGAACCGGGACTAATGGGGGCATTGGACCCGGTTCGTGAGCCCCGGGGCCGGCCGGGCCACGTGGGCCATTGGTCCCGGTTCGTCTGGACCTTTTGGTCCCGGTTGGTGGGACGAACCGGGACCAATGTGCCTTGCTCCTGGCCCACCACCATTGGACCTGGTTGGTCGCCTGAACCGGGACCAAAGGCTTCCCTTTAGTCCCGATTCTAGCCACGAACCGGGACCAATTAGTTGCCTATATATACCCCGCGAGCAGAGCACTCTCACTGCTCTGTTTTTTGTGGCATGCGAGGAGGGAGCTTTGTGGTGCTCTAGCTCACCTCCTATGCACACGAGGTGTTCGATGGAATGCCCGAGCCGCACTACTTAAGCTTTCTCCTCTCCAAGCTCCACCTCCAAGCTCCATTTCCCTCAATATTTTTCTAGGTTTAGCGGTCCGTCACGTCCTGTCCCCGTCTTCACCGCCGTCGATCGCCCGCGCCGATCTCGTCGCCGGCACCACCGTGGTGAGCCTCTTACTTGTATGTTTATATAGATACTTGTATAATTTTCTTACTTTTATTATTGCATCTTATATAGTGCGATGGTTTTGGTATCCGCCCCCGTCGGCCCTCGTCCTGTCTATGATTCGGATGTGGTATATATTATCTTTTCATAACTATTGGTTCATTTATTGTTTATGACAATTATGCCGACCAACGTGACATAGATTTTATTTATCTAGGAGGTTGTTGAACCGGAAATTCCAACCGACCCTATTGTCGAGAGGTTAAATTTAGTTGAAGAAGAAAACAATTTGTTGAAGGAAAAAATTAGAAAAATTGAGGAGGAGAAGATGATATTGGAGTTGCATGTTGCGGATGTCGTCGATGATCACAAGATCAAGATGGATGCAATGCGCTTGAAGATTAGAAAGATTAGAAAATATGCCATTCATACCGAGGCTTGGTATCATTATGCCGTGGGATCAGTTGTTACATTGGTTGTGATTATGATCGCATTTGTTTTCGCATTGAAATGTTTTACATAGTTTCAGTGTATGGTTTAATTAATTTAGATGCTCTGCAGAGCTTTATGTTGTTAGATGAGAACTATGTATGTAGCTTGGTTTTAGTGTGATGATGAACTTCTATTAATTTGGTTTTAGTGTTCTGTAATGATTTTTGACACACTTAATTATATATAATGCACGCAGATGAACCGGCAATGGATGTACGGATCAAGACACACCTCCGAGTACATTAAGGGCGTGCATGACTTTCTCGATGTGGCTGAGGCAAACAAGCAGAATGGTTTTGTGTGTTTTCCATGCCCTATATGTGGGAATACGAAGTCTTACTCTGACCGGAAAATCCTCCACACCCACCTGCTTTACAAGGGTTTCATGCCACACTATAATGTTTGGACGAGGCACGGAAAAATAGGGGTTATGATGGAAGACGGCGAAGAAGAAGAGTACGATGACAACTGTGTGCCCCCTGAATACGGTGATGCTACTGAACATCAAGAGGAACCAGACGATGTGCACGATGATGCTGCAACGGGCGAAGCTGCTGAAGATCAAGAGGAACCAGACGATGTGCCCGATGATGATGATCTTCGCCGGGTCATTGTCGATGCAAGGACGCAATGCGAAAGTCAAAAGGAGAAGCTGAAGTTCGATCGCATGTTAGAGGACCACAAAAAAGGGTTGTACCCCAATTGCGAAGATGGCAACACAAAGCTCGGTACCGTACTGGAATTGCTGCAGTGGAAGGCAGAGAATGTTGTGCTTGACAAAGGATTTGAGAAGCTACTGAAAATATTGAAGAAGAAGCTTCCAAAGGATAACGAATTGCCCGACAGTATATACGCAACAAAGAAGGTCGTATGCCCTCTAGGATTGGAGGTGCAGAAGATACATGCATGCCCTAATGACTGCATCCTCTACCGCGGTGCGTACAAGGATCTGAACGCATGCCCGGTATGCGGTGCATTACGGTATAAGATCAGACGAGATGACCCTGGTGATGTTGACGGCGAGCCCCCCAGGAAGAGGGTTCCTGCGAAGGTGATGTGGTATGCTCCTATAATACCACGGTTGAAATGTCTGTTCAGAAACGGAGAGCATTCCTAGTTGATGCGATGGCACAGTGAGGACCGTAAGAAAGACGGGAAGTTGAGAGCACCCGCTGACGGGTCGCAGTGGAGAAAAATTGAGAGAAAGTATTGAGATGAGTTTGCAAGTGAGCCAAGGAACGTGTGGTTTGCTTTAAGCGCGAATGGCATTAATCCTTTCGGGGAGCAGAGCAGCAATCACAGCACCTGGCCCGTGACTCTATGTATGTATAACCTTCCTCGTTGGATGTGCATGAAGCGGAAGTTCATTATGATGCCAGTTCTCATCCAAGGCCCTAAGCAACCCGGCAACGACATTGATGTGTACCTAAGGCCATTAGTTGAAGAACTTTTACAGCTGTGGAATGGAAACGGTGTACGCACGTGGGATGAGCACAAACAGGAGGAATTTTACCTAAAGGCGTTGCTGTTCGTGACCATCAACGATTGGCCCGCTCTCAGTAACCTTTCAGGACAGACAAACAAAGGATACCACGCATGCACGCATTGTTTACTTGACACCGGTAGTATATACCTGGCAAGCTGCAGGAAGAATGTGTACCTGGGCCATCGTCGATTTCTTCCGACCAACCATCAATGTCGAAAGAAAGGCAATCATTTCAAAGGCGAGGAAGATCACCGGAAGAAGCCCGCCATGCGTACCGGTGATCACGTACTTGCTATGGTCAATGATTTACACGTAATCTTTGGAAAGGGTCCCGGCGGACTAGCTGTTCCGAGTGACGCTGGGGGACACGCACCCATGTGGAAGAAGAAATCTATATTTTGGGACCTACCCTACTGGAAAGACCGAGAGGTCCTCTCTTCGATCAACGTGATGCACGTGACGAAGAACCTTTGTGTGAACCTGCTAGGCTTCTTGGGCGTGTATGGGAAGAGAAAAGATACAGCTGAGGCACGGGAGGACCTGCAACGTTTGCACGAAAAAGACGGCATGCCTCCAAAGCAGTATGAAGGTCCTGCCAGCTATGCTCTTACCAAAGAAGAGAAGGAAATCTTCTTTGAATGCCTGCTTAGTATGAAGGTCCCGACTGTCTTCCCGTCGAATATAAAAGGAATAATAAATATGGCAGAGAAAAAGTTTCAGAACCTAATGTCTCATGACTGCCACGTGATTATGATGCAACTGCTTCCGGTTGCATTGAGGGGGCTTCTACCGGAAAACGTCCGATTAGCCATTGTGAAGCTATGTGCATTCCTCGATGCAATCTCTCAGAAGGTGATCGATCCAGAAATCATACCAAGGCTAAGGAGTGATGTGGTGCAATGTCTTGTCAGTTTCGAGCTGGTGTTCCCACCATCCTTCTTCAATATCATGACGCACGTCCTAGTTCATCTAGTTGACGAGATTGTCATTCTGGGCCCCATATTTCTACACAGTATGTACCCCTTTGAGAGGTTCATGGGAGTCCTAAAGAAATATATCCCTAACCGCGCTAGGCCAGAAGGAAGCATCTCCATGGGCCATCAAACAGAGGATGTCATCGGGTTTTGTGTCGACTACATTCCTGGCCTTAAGAAGGTAGGTCTCCCTCAATCACGGTATGAGGGGAGATTGACTGGAAAAGGCACGCTTGGAAGGGACTCAATAATATGCAGGGACGGATATTCTTGGTTTCAAGCACGCTACACAGTTCTACAGAACTCTACCTTAGTGACCCCGTATGTCGATGAACACAAGACGCTCCAAACACCTGGAGCAGTGCAACGACTGGATTACATGTGAACACATCAGGACTTTCAGCAGTTGGTTGGAAGCACGTCTCAGAGGTGACAACACTATTTGTGATGAGTTGTACTTGTTGTCCAGGGGACCATCTTCGACTGTTACGATTTGGAAAGGATACGAGATAAATGGGAATACATTTTACACGATTGACCAAGATCAAAAGAGCACCAACCAAAACAGCGGTGTCCGCTTTGATGCAACAACCGAGAGGGGAAAGGACACATATTATGGTTACATAGTGGACATATGGGAACTTGACTACGGACATGATTTTAAGGTCCCTTTGTTTAAGTGCAAATGGGTCAATCTGTCAGGAGGCGGGGTACAGGTAGACCCACAGTACGGAATGACAACAGTGGATCTGAAAAATCTTGGATACACTGACGAACCGTTCGTCATAGCCAATGATGTGGCACAGGTTATCTATGTGAAGGACATGTCTACCAGACCGAGAAAGAGAAAAGATAAGGAAGCGAATACATCATACGATGAGCCAAAGCGCCACATAGTTCTTTCAGGAAAAAGGGACATCGTGGGAGTGGAGGACAAGACAGACATGTTTGAAGATTATGAAAAGTTTCATGAAATTCCTCCCTTCAAAGTCAAGGCTGACCCCAGCATCCTGATAAACGATGAAGATTATCCATGGTTACGGCGCAATAAGCAAATGACAGAAGCGAAGAAAAAGTGAAGACTTTCTCCCGCAACTATTATGATGATACCATGCCAACTTTGTAACTGACGAGTATGATACCATTGTCCGTTTTGTATATGCACATGCTATGTGTGGGTCAATTTATGATACCATGCCAACTTTCAACTTTTTCAGAGTTCATTTGAAATGCTTTAATGTCTTATGGTTCGGCCCTCGTAATAATTAAAAATAGCAACAATAAGTATTTTGTTGTAAGTAGAAACAAAATAAAATAAATAAAG
>NC_057813.1:752906147-752906875 GCF_018294505.1 Triticum aestivum | reverse complement strand
CCCTTTCCCAACCCCGTCGCCCCGACCACACGCCGCCGCCTTCGGTCCGGCCGCCGGCGCCCTTTCCTCTTTTTTTATATATGCAGAAGTTTATATATGCAAAAATTTATATATGCAAAAATTTATACATATATGCAAGTATATATGTATTTTTTTTGCATTTTTTTGTGTATATGTGTTTTTATGTGTATATATGTGTACATGTTCATAGTATTTTTTTTCATAAGTGTATTTTTTTGTTCATTGCATTTTTTTCATATAGTATGTGGTAGCTATATATATGATGAATGGATGTGGCTATATATGTATGTATGAATATAATGTTCATAGCATTTTTTTGTTTATATATGTTTTTTCATATATGTATTAATTTTATATTTAGGTTGTTAGTAGATATCGATTTTAGGTTAGTGCATTTTAGGTTAGTGTAGAGGAGAAAGTAAAATAAGGAAAAGGAAGAAAAGAGGAAGACGGAAGGAAGAAGGAAGAAGGAAGAAGGAAGAAGAAGAAGAAAAAGAATGAGAGGAAAAAGGAAAATAAGAAGAGGAAGAAAGAAGAAAAAGAAGAGAGGAAGAAGAGGAGAAATAAATAAGAAGAGAAAAAAGAAGAAAAAGAAGAGGAGAAGAATAAAGGAATAGAGGAGAAGAAGAAAAAATAGAAGAAAAAAAATTCTATTTTTTCTTCTTCTCCTCTATTCCTTTCTTCTTCTCCTCTTTTTTTTCTTCTTT
>NC_057813.1:752904918-752906137 GCF_018294505.1 Triticum aestivum | reverse complement strand
ATGTATTTTTTTTGCATTTTTTTGTGTATATGTGTTTTTATGTGTATATATGTGTACATGTTCATAGTATTTTTTTCATAAGTGTATTTTTTTTGTTTATTGCATTTTTTACATATATATAATGTATATATGTATGTGGTAGCTATATATATGATGAATGGATGTGGCTATATATGTATGTATGAATATAATGTTCATAGCATTTTTTTGTTTATATATGTTTTTTCATATATGTATTAATTTTATATTTAGGTTGTTAGTAGATATCGATTTTAGGTTAGTGCATTTTAGGTTAGTGTAGAGGAGAAAGTAAAATAAGGAAAATGAAGAAAAGAGGAAGAAGGAAGGAAGAAGGAAGAAGGAAGAAGAAGAAGAAAAAGAATGAGAGGAAAAAGGAAAATAAGAAGAGGAAGAAAGGAGAAAAAGAAGAGAGGAAGAAGAGGAGAAATAAATAAGAAGAGGAAAAAAGAAGAAAAGGAAGAGGAGACGAATAAAGGAATAGAGGAGAAGAAGAAAAAATAGAAGAAAAAATTCTATTTTTTCTTCTTCTCCTCTATTCCTTTCTTCTCCTCTTTTTTTCTTCTTTTTTTTCTTCTTCTTCTTCCTTCTTCCTTCTTCCTATTTTCTTCCTTTTCCTTAATTATTTTCCTTTCTCGAGGGAAAAGAAGAAAAAGAAGAGTAGAAGAAGAAAGAAAGGAATAGAGGAGAAAGAAGAAACTTCAACACGAGGGGGTGGTACCGATACCCACTCCCCGATAACATTATTTTCTCATGTATATGTATGTCGCGTCGTTGTCGATATAACCCCCTCTAGATAACTTCGACATGAGGGGCGGTCGATATATATACCCCCTCTCGACCGTGATAACTTATACAACGGCAGCACCCCCCGGCCCTCGGCCCTCTCGCTCGACCAAAACTCTCGAGGACACCCAAACCCTAGAGAGAAAATGATGTTGGTCTCCTACCCCCTCCCGCCGCGCCCCTACCCGACAAATTAACTCTCTCGAGGCCACCCAAATTTACCAAGTTAAAAGAGCGTTGTCATCGAGGCCATCCCAAACCCTTGAAGCGTTGTGTCGAGGCGACCCCAAACCCTAGAGAAGCAGCGTCGAGGCCACTAACATGATTCCTTATTGTGATTAGCTAGCTAGTTCTACGTTTGCCACTAATATATATATATATATATATATATATATATATATATATATATATATAT
>NC_057813.1:752866115-752904719 GCF_018294505.1 Triticum aestivum | reverse complement strand
ATAATAATTGGCATGTTGTAAATATTTGCAGAAACTATGGAGCACTCCCGAGACGAAGAAACAGAAGCGATGTTGGGGGAGATAATCGCAAATGGAAGTGATGATGTTGCGTCATTTCTCCTCGACACCGATGGTCAGCTGGATGGAGAAGAGGGCTATGTTCTGATGGCTTCGGCTCATTAATGCCGGTACAAGAAGAGGACTATGTTCATGATGGCCCTGATGACACAATGGAGGTACAAGAAGGAGACCGTGCTGACTGCTCCGGTGACCGAACCGAGTCCGGCTAGGTATATATATATTAGTTAAGCCCGTGATGACTAGTTAATTGATGCTTCCATTGTTTTGGTATATGTACACATATTAATTACTCTCGTATTTCTTCCCTATAATTTCTAGCCCTCCGGATCGAGCACAACTTCGGTAAGGAGACGAGGCCCGAAGAAAAAGTTGAGCTCGGATGAAAAGTTTGAGATCATAGAAATCGCGCCCGACGGCGAACCGATTGAACCCATCCGGACAAGGAAGGCATTTTCTACTCAGTGCGGGGTTCTTGTTAGGGACAAGATCCCGATCAGCATCTAGCAATGGTATAAGCCTAAGGAGGAAGACCCTGAGGTGTCTTATGTTAATGATATGCAGAAAGAAGATCTTTGGACAGACCTGAAGGCAAATTTCACCCTACCGCCAGAGGCGGATCCGGAGAATGCAGTTAAAGAGCAATTAATCAAGTCTTGTGCTCTTAAGAAGATGGCAACCCTAATGAGGAGGTGGAGGAAAGAGCTGAACCAGTTTGTCGAAAAAAAAGACACCAGAATTCATCGGCAAATATGAGAAGATCAAAGATCATTGGCCCGCATTTGTGGCCCACAAGACATCGGAAAAGAGTAAGAAGATGTCGGCGAGAAACAAGGAAAATGCTGCAAAGAAGAAGCTTCACCATCGCACGGGGTCAGGTGGCTACCTCAAAGCCCGACCTAAGTGGACCAAGGCTGAGCATGATCTGCTTGAAAAAGGGATCGAACCAGAGACAATGTATTGGCCAGACCATTGCCGTACTTGGTTCTTCGGGGCTGGCGGAACCTTGGACCCTGTAACAGGGAAGTGCCAGTGGACGGACGAGCAACTGGAAATACCAGTCAAGAACCTTCGACACTATATCGCTGCAGCGCACCGAGGGACGTTCCTTCCAAACAGGGAGAAGGACGAGCTCATAATGGCCCTTGGAAATCCTGAGCACCCTGGACGGACACGAGGCACGCCAGGCTCAATTCCGTGGAAGGTTGGTTTTCCGGACGCAGGGGTTACAAAACCCATGAGAGGAGGAAGAAACTGGAGCAGGACCAACTGCAGGCGCTGCTTGGAAGGGTAATGGGGGTAGAGGATCGAGAAGAGGAATGAGAAGCAGCAGATCGCAACAAACGACCTGTCGAAGCTTCCCCCGAAGCTACCCCGCCATCTCAGCGGAGAAGCAGCGTTGCTTCCACTGAGCTGCTTCAGCCGGAGCATGTCTTGACGGCTCCTGCCAGCTATCCCGTGGATGGTATCACGGAGTCTCAAAGTTGCCACATTATGGCAGGTTGGATGACTTTGAAGGTCAAGGCGGCTGTTGGCCAAGTTTATCCTAGTGGACCCGGCACAACTTATCATTGCCAGCCGATTCCAGAAGGATATGCTAAGGTGATGGTGGATGAAATAACGAAGGGATTTGAGGACCTCCCGCTTGACCACCCTACCGGTGAAGGGGAGACTAGGCTGGGTTCTGCTCTGAAGACTCCATGCCTATAACGGAAGGAGCTCATCAACCTTCCGAACTGGACGCCTCCGCCTCCTCCTCCTCCTCCGGCGAGTCAGGGCACTCCGCCTCCTCCACCGCCTCCTCCTCCGGCGAGTGACGATCAGGGCACGCATGGCGGCACTCCGCCTCCTTCTCCGGCGCGTGGCGGCACTCCGCCTCCTTCTCCGCCTGCGCCGGCGCTCCCGAGCAGCCAGCAGGCTCCTCCTTCTCCGCCTCGCCAGCAAGGGCGGAAGAGACCCGCCGCCGCCCCGGCTGCTCCGGTGCGTCGTACTCCTTCTCCTCTGCCTCGTAAGCAAGTACGAAAGAAGACAGATGCCGCAGCCGCTCCGTCTGCTCCAGCGTCTAGTAGCACAACCAGAGGCGGGAGGCAATACAAATAGGGTCCATCATCTCTCAAGCCTCTAGAGAAGTTACCGTACGAGAGGTCCGAGGAGGAAAACAATACGATTCTGCGGACCCACGTGAAGGACTTCTTTGAAGGGGTGAAAGCAAAGAGACATCCACCTCCGGAGGAGAAGGTAGATCCGGTGAAAGCAAAGCGCACTATCGATGCCCTGAGGAAACTACCAAAGTCTCCGCTGAGAACCAACTATGAGCGCATTACTGAATAGACATATCTCCAAGCCAAGCGGTCGGGAACTACTGTCAGTGATAAAAGGTTAAAAGAACGAGCAAAGGGGGAAAAATTGCCCAGCTCGGCGAACAAGCACAACAATCGTGCCCCCCGCTCAATGTGTCTAATGCTCCGGGGACGGTGCCCGGTTATGGCAATCTTGAAGATTACCTGCCTGACGATGCACTTCCTGATTTCATGGAGGTGGACGAACACAGATACGAGTACGGGAAGCCTCTCGTCAAAGATGAAAAATCTCTGACAACAATGATGCGAAGATTCCATAGTTGGTACATGAAAACCTGTAGAGAGTCTGAGGGGACGAACAGTTTGTATCTGAACATTAAAGAGGAGCACGACCTCGTTTCAAATGATCTGTTGTGTGTTCCATTTGAGGAGTTCTTCGAGTTCTTCAATGAAAAGGCCCTCGATAAATTAATGGTCTTTTGCTACTGCCTGTAAGTACTATTTCTGTCATTAAGTCTCTATATATAGCTCGGCTCTTTCATTGCATGTATTTATAATTAATTATCCTCAATATATTATGTAGATTGAAGATCGTCGAGTGCAAAAAACAAGAAATTTATGATATTGGGTTCATTAACACAAATATCATAGATGTATTTCTGGTTGAAAAGAACGTCAAAGAGGCCGAGGACAACTTGCTACAATCGTTGATCAAAAATCAAAACAAAGATACCATACTCTTTCCTTACAACGGCCCATGAGTGTTACTATCGTGTGCATATTCGGTTTCCCTTATTACTCAAGCGAGGTTATAGTAATGTAATTGATGAGTTATGCATGCGTGCGCAGGTACCACTATATTCTTCTGGAGATTAAGCTTGAGCGTGGACTAGTAACCGTCTTAGACTCGAGACGGAAAGATCCCAAAACCTATGCGGACATCACTGAAATGCTCAGCAAGTAAGTTCAATCGATCATTATCGCACCATATCGGCAACTTTTTGTTCATTTCCTGATATCTCAAGTAATAATAATTATTTTCTTTGTCTTGCAGGGTTTGGAAACAGTTCACCGCAGAAGCTGCGGGACTGCCGAAGGAGCTGCGATATACATACCCGAAAGTAAGTACTACTGGCTAGCTAGTTGCGCGATCTCGCGTTGATTCTATAGCTATACTTTCATCAATGCCATTTATAATGCTTCATTATCAGTTTGATTGACCTCTATTTCTCGTAAAGTGCTTGTGGCAGGAGGAAGGGAATGATTTCTGTGGATACTACGTGTGCGAGTTCATCCACACCGCGACTTTGAAAAACAAGCGGGGCTACTCTAGAAGACAATATGAAGTGCGTAAGCAATAATATTCACAATTTCATTTTATTACACCATCATTTCTGTTGAGTTTCATTCATATATATGTATTAATTAACCCCCTTCTTCAAATTAGAAGTGGCAGATGCGGGATGAACTCCTAGAACCAGATCGCATAGAAGAAATTCAAGAGGAATTGGCGGGATTCTTTCTTGAACACATCATCAGTAAAGCTGGAGAATACCATGTGGAAATTGATTTCAAATGCTAGGGGTTTGTGTAATTAAGAGATCTTATACATATTGTACATGTATGTAGCCAGTAGCGTCGGATACATGATACGAAAACTTGTTGTTCGACCAATCTCTCAGAGAAGGAGAGGTCGATCGATCACTTCTCTCGGTATGCATGACGAACTTTTGTACTGAATGGTTCTCTCGATCACTTATGTATATATAGTACGTAGAGTCAACCAAGCATGGACATAAGAGAGGACACTTCTCTCTATTAATTAACTAGCTAACACAATATATGAAACACCTAAATTAACCCCCCAAAACCCCCAACCCCCCTCCTTTCAAAAAAACAAAAACCCCAGCCACTGGACTGCAGACGTGTCGATGCCTTTTGGTCCCGGTTGCAGCCACCAACCGGGACCAAAGGCCCCCTGACTAGGCTCGGCGCACAGGGCCACGTGGAGGCACATTGGTCCCGGTTCGTGTTTGAACCGGGACTAATGGGTGGAGGTATTAGTAACGACCCATTAGTCCTGGTTCATGAACCGGGACTAAAGGCCCTTACGAACCGGGACTAATAGGTGTTTTTCTACTAGTGTTACCGCTCTCTCCCACTCTCACACTAGCGACGGCGATCAACAGAGCAAAGACGAGTAGTGGCGTCGATCACCGGCATCACCAACCCCACCAGCAGGAGTTTAGCAATGGCAATAAGCCCTATGCTTACCCTAATCGCTCTTGATTTTTCCAATCATTTGTGTATTTGATTCTATTTCCACATTGAATTTTTGTGGTAGGGGTTAGATTGAATGTGGGGGTTCAAAAGGGGATTGACCACCACATCTGAAATTAGGCAGTACCGATGGATCAGGGTGTTGGAAATATGCCCTAGAGGCAATAATAAAATGGTTATTATTATATTTCCTTGTTCATGATAATTGTCTATTGTTCATGCTATAATTGTGTTATCCGGAAATCGTAATACATGTGTGAATACATAGACCACAACATGTCCCTAGTGAGCCTTTAGTTGACTAGCTCGTTTATCAATGGATGGTTACGGTTTCCTGACCATGGAAATTGGATGTCATTGATAACGGGATCACATCATTGGGAGAATGATGTGATGGACAAGACCCAATCCTGAGTATAGCACAAGATCGTGTAGTTTGTTTGCTAGAGCTTTTCTAATGTCAAGTATCATTTCCTTAGACCATGAGATCGTGTAACTCCCGGATACCGTAAGAGTGCTTCGGGTGTGCCAAACATCACAACGTAACTGGGTGGCTATAAAGGTATACTACAGGTATCTCTGAAAGTGTCTGTTGGGTTGACACGAATCGAGACTGGGATTTGTCACTCTGTATGACAGAGAGGTATCTCTGGGCCCACTCGGTAATGCATCATCATAATGAGCTCAAACCAAGTGGTTGGTCACGGGATCATGCATTATGGTACGAGTAAAGTGACTTGCCGGTAACGAGATTGAACGAGGTATTGGGATACCGACGATCGAATCTCGGGCAAGTAACGTACCGATTGACAAAGGGAATTGTATATGGGATTACTTGAATCCTCGACATCGTGGTTCATTCGATGAGATCATCGTGGAACATGTGGGAGCCAACATGGGTATCCAGATCCTGCTGTTGGTTATTGGCCGGAGAGCTGTCTCGGTCATGTCTGCGTGATTCCCGAACCCATCGGGTCTACACACTTAAGGTTCGGTGATGCTAGGGTTGTAGAGATATTAGTATGCGGTAACCCGAAAGTTGTTCGGAGTCCCGGATGAGGTCCCGGACGTCACGAGGAGTTCCGCAATGGTCCGGAGGTAAAGATTTGTATATAGGAAGTCCAATTTCGGCCACCGGGAAAGTTTCGGGGGTCACCGGTATTGTACCGGGACCACCGGAAGGGTCCCGGGGGTCCACCGGGTGGGGCCACCTATCCCGGAGGGCCCCATGGGCTGAAGTGGGAAGGGAACCATCCCCTGGTGGGCTGGTGCGCCCCCCTTGGGCCTCCCCCTGCGCCTAGGGTTGGAAACCCTGGGGGTGGGGGCGCCCCACCTGACTTGGGGGGAAGTCCCCCCCTTTGGCCGCCCCCTCCCCCTTAAGATTGGATCTCTAGGGGGCCAGCGCCCCCCCAGGGCCCCTATAAAAAAAGGGGGAGGGAGGGCTGCACACCCAAGCCCCTGGTGCATCCCTCTTCCCCGTAACACCTCTTCCTCTCGCTGAGCTCGGCGAAGCCCTGCCGAGATCCTGCTGCTTCCACCACCACGTCGTCGTGCTGCTGGATCTCCATCTGTTGGGGAACGTAGTAATTTCAAAAAATTTCCTACGCACATGCAAGATCATGGTGATGCATAGCAACGAGAGGGGAGAGTGTGTCGACGTACCCTCGTAGACCGAAAGCGGAAGCATTATGACAACGCGGTTGATGTAGTCGTACGTTTTCACGATCCGACCGATCCAAGCACTGAACGTACGGCACCTCCGAGTTCAGCACGCGTTTAGCTCGATGACGATCCCCGGACTCTGATCCAGCAGGGTGTCGGGGATAAGTTCCGTCAGCACGACGGCATGGTGATGATGATGATGTTCTACCGACGCAGGGCTTCGCCTAAGCACCGCAATGATATGACCAAGGTGAAATATGGTGGAGGGGGGCACCGCACACGGCTAAGGAACGATCACAAAGATCAACTTGTGTTGTCGCAGGGTGCCCCCCTGCCCCCGTATATAAAGGAGCAAGGGGGGAGGCCGGACGGCCCTAGGGGCGCGCCAAGGAGGGAGGGGAGTCATCCTCCTAGTGGGAGTAGGACTCCCCTTTCCTAGTCCAACTAGGAAGAGAGAAGGGGGGAGGAAAGAGAGGGAGAGGGAGAGGGAAAGAGGGGCCGCGCCCCCTTTCCCTAGTCCAATTCAGACTCCTCATGGGAGGGGGCGCGCCACCTCCTGGGCTGCTAGGCCCACTAAGGCCCAATACTTCCCCGGGGGGTTCTGGTAATCCCTCCAGCACTCCGGTTTTCTCCGAAATTACCCGGAACACTTCCAGTGTCCGAATATAGTCGTCCAATATATCAATCTTTATGTATCGACCATTTTGAGACTCCTCGTCATGTCCGTGATCACATTCGGGACTCCGAACAACCTTCGGTACATCAAAACTTATAAACTCATAATAAAACTGTCATCGTAACGTTAAGCGTGCGGACCCTACGGGTTCGAGAACAATGTAGACATGACCGAAACACGTTTCCGGTCAATAGACAATAGTGTAACCTGGATGCTCATATTGGCTCCTACATATTCTACGAAGATCTTTATCGGTCAAACCGCATAACAACATACGTTGTTCCCTTTGTCATCGGTATGTTACTTGCCCGAGATTCGATCGTCGGTATCTCAATACCTAGTTCAATCTTGTTACCGGTAAGTCTCTTTACTCATTACGTAATGCATCATTTCGTAACTAACTCATTAGCTACATTGCTTGCAAGGCTCATAGTGATGTGCATTACTGAGAGGGCCCAGAGATACCTCTCCGACAATCAGAGTGACAAATCCTAATCTCGAAATACGCCAACCCAACATGTACCTTTGGAGACACCTGTAGAGCTCCTTTATAATCACCCAGTTACATTGTGAAGTTTGGTAGCACACAAAGTGTTCCTCCGGTAAACGGGAGTTGCATAATCTCATAGTTGTAGGAACATGTATAAGTCATGAAGAAAGCTATAGCAACATACTAAATGATCAAGTGCTAAGCTAACGGAATGGGTCATGTCAATCACATCATTCTCCTAATGATGTGATCCCGTTACTCAAATGACAACACATGTCTATGGTTAGGAAACATAACCATCTTTGATTAATGAGCTAGTCAAGTAGAGGCATACTAGTGACATTAAGTTCGTCTATGTATTCATACATGTATTATGTTTCCGGTTAATACAATTCTAGCATGAATAATAAACATTTATCATGAAATAAGGAAATAGATAATAACTTTATTATTGCCTCTAGGGCATATTTCCTTTAGTCTCCCACTTGCACTAGAGTCAATAATCTAGTTCACATTGCCATGTGATTTAACACCAATATTCACATCTGTATGTGATTAATACCCATAGTTCACATCGTCATGTGATCAACACCCAAAGGGTTTATTAGAGTCAATAATCTAGTTCACATCGCTATGTGATTAACACCCAAAGAGCACTAAGGTATGATCATGTTTTGCTTGTGAGAGAAGTTTAGTCAACGGGTCTGTCATATTCAGAGCCGTATGTATTTTGCAAATATTCTATGTCCACAATGCTCTGCACGGAGCTACTCTAGCTAATTTCTCCCACTTTAAATATGTATCCAGATTGAGACTTAGAGTCATTTGGATTGGTGTAAAAGCTTGCATCGTTGTAACTTTTTACGACGGGCTCTTTTTGTTGGGGAACGTAGCAGAAATTCAAACTTCCTTTATAACCCTAGCGTCATCGAACCTTAAGTGTGTAGACCCTACGGGTTCGGGAACCATGCAGACATGACCGAGACGTTCTCTGGTCAATAACCAACAGCGGGATCTGGATACCCATGTTGGCTCCCACATGTTCCACGATGATCTCATGGACGAACCATGATGTCAAGGACTCAATCGATCCCGTATTCAATTCTCTTTGTCTAGTGGTATTGTACTTGCCCGAGATTCGATTGTCGGTATACCGATACCTTGTTCAATCTCGTTACCGGCAAGTCTCTTTACTCGTTCCGTAACACATCATACCGCGATCAACTCTTTGATCACATTGTGCACATTATGATGATGTCCTACCGAGTGGGCCCAGAGATACCTCTCCGTCACACGGAGTGACAAATCCAAGTCTCGATTCGTGCCAACCCAACAGACACTTTCGGAGATACCTGTAGTGCACCTTTATAGTCACCCAGTTACGTTGTGACGTTTGGTACACCCAAAGCATTCCTACGGTATCTGGGAGTTGCACAATCTCATGGTCTAAGGAAATGATACTTGACATTAGAAAAGCTTTAGCATACGAACTACACGATCTCTGTACTAGGCTTAGGATTGGGTCTTGTCCATCACATCATTCTCCTAATGATGTGGTCCCGTCATCAATGACATCCAATGTTCATGGTCAGGAAACCGTAACCATCTATTGATCAACGAGCTAGTCAACTAGAGGCTTACTAGGGACATGGTGTTGTCTACGTACCCACACATGTATATGAGTTTCCTATCAATACAATTATAGCATGGATAATAAACAATTATCATGAACAAGGAAATATAATAATAACTAATTTATTATTGCCTCTAGGGCATATTTCCAACAGTCTCCCACTTGCACTAGAGTCAATAATCTAGTTCACATCGCCATGTGATTAACACTCACACGTCACATCGTCATGTGACCAATATCCAAAGAGTTTACTAGTGTCATTAAACTAGTTCACATCATCATGTTATTAAGACTCAATGAGTTCTGGAGTTTGATCATGTTTTGCTTCTGAGAGAAGTTTTAGTCAACGGGCCTGCAACATTCAGATCCGTATGTACTTCGCAAATCTCTAGGTCATATTGTAAATGCTGCTTCCACGCTCCACTTGGAGCTATTCCAAATGGTCGCTCCACTATACGTATCCGGTTTGCTACTCAGAGTCATTCGGATAGGTGTTAAAGCTTGCATCGTCGTAACCCTTTACACCGAACTCTTTATCACCTCCATAATCGAGAAACAAATCCTTATTCCTCTAAGGATAATTTTGACTGCTATCTGGTGATCCACTCCTTGATCACCTTTGTACCCTCTTGCCAGACATGTGGCAAGGCACACATCAGATGCGTTACTTAGCATAGCATACTGTAGAGCCTACGTCTAAAGCATAGGGGACGACCTTCGTCCTTTCTCTCTTTTCTGTCGTGGTCGAGCTTTAAGTCTTAACTTCGTACCTTACAACTCAGGAAAGAACTCCTTCTTTGACTGATCCATCTTGAACACTTTCAAGATCATGTCAAGGTACGTGCTCATTTGAAAGTATTATTAAGCATTTTGATCTATCTTTATAGATCTCGATGCTCAATGTTCAAATAGCTTAATCCAGGTTTTCTATTGAAAAACATCTTTCAAATAACCCTATATGCTTTCCGGAAATTCTACATCATTTCTGATCATCAATATGTCAACAACATATACTCATCAGAAATTTTATAGTGCTCCCACTCACTTCTTTGGAAATACAAGTTTCTCATAAACTTTGTATAAACCCAAAATCTTTGATCATCTTCTCAAAGTGCACATTCCAACTCCGAGATGCTTACTCCAGTCCATGGAAGGATCGCTGGAGCTACCATACCTTTTAGCATCCTTAGGATCGACAAAACCTTTCTGATTGTATCGCATACAACCTTTCCTTACGAAAACTGGTAAGGAAACTCGTTTTGACATCCATCTGCCAGATTTCATAAATGCAGCCAATGCTAACGTGATTCCGACGGACTTAAGCATCGCTATGGATGAGAAAATCTCATCGTAGTCAAGTCCTTGAACTTGTGAAAAACTCTTCGCCACAAGTCGAGCTTCATAGATGGTAACATTACCGTCCACGTCCGTTTTCTTCTTAAAGATCCATTTATCTCAATGGCTTGCCGATCATCGGGCAAGTCCACCAAAGTCCATGCTTTGTTCTGATACATGGATCCTATCTCGGATTTCATGGCTTCTAACCATTTGTCGGAATTTGGGCCCACCATCGCTTCTCCATAGCTCGTAGGTTCATTGTTGTCTAGCAACATGACCTTCAAGACAGGATTACTATACCACTCTAAAGTTGTACACATCCTTGTCACCCTACGAGGTACGGTAGTGACTTGATCTGAAACTTCATGATCACTATCATAAGCTTCGACTTCTATTGGTGTAGGCGCCATAGGAACAACTTCCTGTGCCCTACTACACACTAGTTGAAGTGATGGTTCAATAACCTCATCAAGTCTCCACCATCCTCCCACTCAATTCTTTCGAGAGAAACTTTTCCTCGAGAAAGGACCCGTTTCTAGAAACAATCTTTTGCTTCCGGATCTGGGATAGGAGGTGAGGGAGTCCTGGACTAGGGGGTGTCCGGATAGCCGAACTATCATCGTCGGCCGGACTCCAAGACTATGAAGATACAAGATTGAAGACTTCGTCCCGTGTCCGGATGGGACTTTCCTTGGCGTGGAAGGCAAGCTTGGCGATACGGATATGTAGATCTCCTACCATCGTAACCGACTCTGTGTAACCCTAGCCTTCTCCGGTGTCTATATAAACCGGATGGCTTTAGTCCCTAGGACGAACAACAATCATACCATAGGCTAGCTTCTAGGGTTTAGCCTCCTTGATCTCGTGGTAGATCTACTCTTGTAACACACATCATCAATATTAATCAAGCAGGACGTAGTGTTTTACCTCCATCAAGAGGGCCCGAACCTGGGTAAAACATCGTGTCCCTTGTCTCCTGTTACCATCCGCCTAGATGCAAAGTTCGGGACCCCCTACCCGAGATCCGCCGGTTTTGACACCGACATTGGTGCTTTCATTGAGAGTTCCTCTGTGTCATCACGGATAGGCTCGATGGCTTCTTCAATCATCATCAACGATGCAGTCTAGGGTGAGACCTTCCTTCCCGAACAGATCTTCGTATTCGGCGGCTTTGCACTGCGGGCCAATTCGCTTGGCCATCTGGAGCAGATCGAAAGCTACGCCCCTGGCCGTCAGGTCAGATTTGGAAGTTTGAACTTCATGACTGACATCGGCGGGGACTTGATCTTCGATGGATTCGAGCCACAGCCAAGCGCGCCGCACTGTCACGACGAGCATGATTTAGCTCTGCAGCCGGACAGTACCCTGGAGGCCGCACTCGAGCCTGCTCTGATCTTCAATTCGGAGCCGGCTGCGCAGATCGAGGACGGATGGCTAGACACTGCCTCGGGGGCTGCAACCTCTACGGCGATAGAGCCGAACACTGACCTTGTCCCTCATGAAGCTCGTGACTCCGAGGTGCCGGACTCCTTGCCGGAGTCCGAACCTCCCGCGCCCCCTCCAATCGAATCCGATTGGGCGCCGGTCATGGAGTTCACCGCTGCAGACATCTTTCAACACTCACCTTTCGGCGACATCTTGAGTTCGCTAAAGTATCTCTCGTTATCAGGAGAGCCCTGGCCGGACTGCGGTCAGGACGGTTGGGATGTGGACGACGAAGAAATTCAAAGCCCACCCACCACCCACTTAGTAGCCACTGTCGACGATCTTACCGACATGCTAGACGACGACTCCGAAGACATCGACGGTATGGACGACGATGCCGGAGACGACCAAGAACCAGCGCCTACCGGGCACTGGAAAGCCACCTCATCATATGACATATACATGGTGGATATCCCAAAGGATGGGAATGGCGAAGGAACAGCGGAGGATGATCCCTCCAAGAAACAGCCCAAGCGCCGGCGTCAGCGGCGCCGCTCTAAATCCCGCCACAGCAAGAATGAAGATTCCGGCACCGGAGATAATAACACCCCAGACAGTGCCAAAGACAACACACTCCAGCAAGATTCAGCACAGGAGGACGTAGATGCCAGCCCTCATGAGAGAGCGGCAGAAGAAGAGGCAGAGGATTATATGCCTCCCTCCGGAGACGAGGCAAGCCTCGACGACGACGAATTCGTCGTGCCTGAGGATCCCGTCGAACAAGAGCGTTTTAAACGCAGGCTTATGGCCATGGCGAACAGCCTCAAGAAAAAGCAGCAACAGCTTAGAGCTGATCAAGATCTGCTAGCCGACAGATGGACCGAAGTCCTCGCGGCCGAAGAGCATGAGCTCGAACGCCCCTCCAAAAGCTACCCTAAACGCAAGCTGCTCCCCCGATTAGAGGAGGAGGCATATGAACCTGCATCACCAGCAGACAATACGGCTGACCGACCACCCCGTGGTCGCGACAGAGAGGCCTCTAGGCCCTTCACCAGAACCGTACCCCGGCATCGCTCGAAAAGCACAAGGCCACAGGGGAACACTCAGGACTTGCGAGATATATTGGACGATAAGGCAAGACAATCAAGATCGATCTATGGATCGCGTGGGCGTCCCATGATACGCGACGACAACCGTCGCACCGGACACAGTAAGTCCGGCCGGGCCGAACAAAATAGACAAAGCTCTTTTGAGCTCCGTCGTGATATCGCCCAGTACAGAGGCGCCGCACACCCACTATGCTTCACAGATGAAGTAATGGATCATCAAATCCCCGAAGGGTTTAAACCCGTGAATATTGAATCTTACGATGGCACAACAGACCCGCGGTTTGGATCGAAGACTATCTCCTCCACATCCACATGGCCCGCGGTGACGATCTTCACGCCATCAAATATCTCCCACTCAAACTTAAAGGACCAGCCCGGCATTGGCTTAACAGCCTGCCAGCAGAGTCAATCGGGAGTTGGGAAGACCTGGAAGCTGCATTCCTCTATAACTTCCAAGGCACGTATGTGCGACCACCAGACGCTGACGACCTAAGCCATATAATTCAGCAGCCAGACGAATCGGCCAGACAATTCCGGACACGGTTCTTAACCAAGAAAAACCAAATCGTCTACTGTCCGGATGCGGAGGCCCTCGCGGCCTTCAAACATAACATCCGCGACGAGTGGCTTCCCCGGAACCTGGGACAGGAAAAGCCGAAATCCATGGCCGCCCTCACATCACTCATGACCCGCTTCTGCGCGGGTGAGGACAGCTGGCTAGCACGCAACAACAACCTCAGCAAAAATTCTGGCAGTCCGGATATCAAGGACCGTAATGGCAGGTCGCGTCGCAACAAAAACAAACGCCGCATTAACGGCGATAATAGTGAAGATACGGCAGTCAATGCCAGATTCAGAGGCTCTAAACCCGGTCAGCGGAAAAAGCCATTCAAAATAACTACTCCGGGTCCGTCCAATTTGGACCAAATACTCGACCGCTCGTGCCAGATACACGGCACCCCCGAAAAGCCAGCCAACCACACCAACAGGGACTGTTGGGTATTCAAGCAGGCAGGCAAGTTAATTGCCGAAAACAACGACAAGGGGCTGCATAGCGATGACGAGGAAGAGACCCGACCGCCGAACAATAGAGGACAGAAGGGTTTCCCCCCACAAGTGCGGACGGTGAACATGATATACGCAACACACATACCCAAAAGGGAGCGGAAGCGTGCACTCAGGGATGTATACGCGATGGAGCCAGTTGCCCCAAAGTTCAATCCATGGTCTTCCTGCCCGATCACTTTTGACTGAAGGGACCACCCCACCAGCATCCTCCACGGCGTATTCGCCGCATTGGTTTTAGACCCAATCGTCGATGGATTTCACCTCACCAGAGTCCTGTTGGATGGCGGCAGCAGCCTGAACCTGCTTTATCAGGATACAGTGCGTAAAATGGGCATAGACCCCTCAAGGATTAAACCTACCAAGACGACCTTTAAAGGCGTCATACCAGGTGTAGAAGCCAATTGTACAGGCTCAGTTACACTGGAAGTGGTCTTCGGATCCCCGGATAACTTCCGAAGCGAGGAGTTAATCTTCGACATAGTTCCGTTCCGCAGCGGCTATCATGCCCTGCTCGGACGTACCGCGTTTGCAAAGTTCAACGCGGTGCCGCACTATGCATACCTCAAGCTCAAGATGCCAGGCCCTCGAGGAGTCATCACGGTCAACGGAAACACTGAACGCTCTCTCCGAACGGAGGAACATACAGCGGCTCTCGCCGCGGAAGTACAATGAAGCCTCTTAAGGTAATTCTCGAGTCCAGCCGTTAAGCGGCCGGACACGGCTAAACGCGCCTGGAGTAACCTACAACAAGACCACCTGGCACGTTCCGAGCACGCGTAGCAGTGCGGCCCCAACCCCAGCCCCTGCAAAATGTCAAGACAGGTCCTTCGCGTACACCATTACGCTCTGAAGATACCATGGGCATGGGGAGAGGGGCACGACCACGATAGGCCCAGAATGCGGATCAACCACACCAGGGGCTCTCAAGTGTGTCGTTCTTTTTTTCCTTTTTCTTTTTATTTTTACCCGTAGGACTCCGTTCGTCCGAGGCCCTGTCCGGCAGCAAACCTGCCGAACTCACGATGCAATAGCCAGGGAAGGAGAAAGGCTACAACGAATATCCAAGTGGTCTCCATTACGAGCATTAAATCTGTTTTATGCACCATTCCGCAGCCTACCCGTGGAGGGGGACATGTTTAATAGTCCCATCCCTTGCTTATCGCACCATTTGTATCGTTCTGCATTCACAGCAGTTTTTCGTGAATAAGTAATGCAGCACCTTTTTGCTTCCAATTGCATTTCTTTCTTATACATATGTTCATTTATGACATGTTGCATCCGTACATTTTGGTACGGCTAAATACACCAGGGGCTTATGTTTCCCGCATCACGGTGTGATAAGTCCGAACACTTTCACAAGTGCGGCACCCCAAACTTATAGCATTATATGCATCGGCTCTGAATCATGTCTTGGGTCAATAGTTGGGTTTGCCCGGCTCCCATGTTTTGGTACCTTACGTTCCGTTGTATCGGCTAATGTAGCACTGGGAGAACCACTGCGATTGCGCCCCAGTTGAGCTGGGCGAGCGCCTCAGTGGAGAAAGCTAAAACTGACCGGCATGATGAGGCAAGAGCCGGTCGCTGTTCGAGAGGTTTTTTGCGAGTCCCTAAAGACTTATGCCGCTTAGAGCGAGGAGCCAGCTTTGTCCGGCCCAGGCGTGGATAGCGCCCCAAATTCGGCCTTCCGAAGACTAGGGGCTTCACCGAAATTTAAAATTATAGAATTCTATGGCTAAGTGAGAGTGTTCAAGCATTATAAGTCCGGTTGCCTTGTTCGTTGTGTTGAGCGCCTCCCTAAATGGACCCAAAAATGGGAACAAGAGTGCTCAAGTTTATCCCGAACACCCCAGCACTCGTGGCATGGGGGCTGAAGCTGACGACTTGCCATCTCTCAGATTTGATAAACAGCCGCACAGAAGGTAATATTTTAAATTAACTAGCGTTGCTTAGCGCATATGAACTAAGTTTTCAGCGCACAGGATAACAAAATGCGAGTATACTCAAATATTACATCTTTGGAGCACTCACCCGCAATAATGCGGGCACCCTTCAGGACACTCTTATAATACATCTCGGGCGTGCGATGCTCCTTGCCCTGCGGTGGAGCGTCCGTCACAAGCTTCTGGGCATCCATCTTGCCCCAGTGCACCTTTGCGCCGGCAAGGGCCCGACGGGAACCTTCAATACAGGCGGAGTGCTTCATGACTTCAACCCACGGGCACGCATCCACCAGCCGCCGCACCAGGCCGAAGTAGCTCCCAGGCATAGCCTCCTTAGGCCATAGCCGAACTATGAGGCCCTTCATGGCCTGTTCGGCCACCTTGTGGAGCTCGACCAGCTGCTTCAGCTGGTCGCTAAGGGGCACCGGATGTCCGGCCTCAGCATACTGAGACCAGAAGACCTTCTCCATCGAGCTCCCCTCCTCGGCCCTGTAGAAAGCGGCAGCATCGGACACGCTGCGGGGCAGATCTGCGAACGCTCCTGGAGAGCTCCGAATTCGGGTAAGTGATATGTAATTCACACTCACATGCTTACTTTGCATGAAAAACGCCTTACCCGGCGCTATTTTCTTCAACGCCTCGACTTCCTGGAGGGCCTTATAGGCTTCACCTTAGCGGCTTTGGCACTCTCAAGAGCCGTCGCAAGCTCGGACTCTTGAGTCTTCGAGTCACGCTCCAAACTCGCGATGTACCTCCGCCACCCGCGCCTTCTGCTTCTCTCGCTCGGTGCGTTCCGCAGCCGCATTACGTTCGGCTGCGGACACCGCCTCCTTCAAGGTCGCCACCTTGTTTATGGCCCCTGCTATATCCACGTTATCCTTGTCAATTTTCTTGCAACCAAATCCTTTTCTATAAGGTACAATTTTAATAAGGTATTACTCACCTTCCTTGTCCTCGAGCTGCTTCTTGGCACAGCCGAGCTCGTTCTCGGACCGTTCGAGACTTTCCTTCAAAGTATTGACCTCCGCAGTTAGTGCGGCAGAGGTCAGCAGCACAGCCTGCAATCCCTTATTGACATATTTTTTATGACTCCTGCGTATATCTTTTTAGATCCTCAGTCCGGCTTTTCTTCCGAACACCGAACCGAGCATCAGGGGCTACTGTCTATGCGGTACTATTTTACATATATCAAAATTCTTACCTCAAAGCCTGTTAGAAGGCTGCTGCAGGCTTCGGTCTGCCCGCTCTTGGCGAGCTGAACCTTCTGAATCACCGCACTCATAACAGTGCGGTGTTCCTCTTCGATGGAGGCGCCATTGAGCGCCTCCAACAAGCTATCCAGCACCTCTGGTTGGACTGAGGCTGCCGGCGACACGGTCTTGCCCTTCTTACAAAGGGGCCGCCTGCCGGACTCCGGAACCGCTATGGGTTCCGGGGCCGAGTCCGATGCAAAGTCCGGGAGGTTGTTCTGCGACACCTCCGGGGCCTCCTCCTCCGGGTGGGTCCCTTCCCGGGATCCCACCTCGGCATCGTCCGCATCACGGGGGGTGGAGGCGGTCGGGAGAGAATCCATATCCGACGCACCTAAGGACCCGCTCGACGAAGCGGGAAGATCATCCTTGGGCGGACTACAGGGTTGTATGCGGCATCAGAAAGACATTATGCGGCGAAAAGAAAAACCATGAAGTTATTCGGGAGTCCGGATACTTACGATCTCGCCAGGGGCTTGGCACTTGGGGGCCAGTCCTCTTCCTCGTCACTGGCGTTGGCAGGGCAGTCCGGGGAAAGATTTTTTCCCTTCTTGGACCCTTCGGCCTCTCTCGTTGGGGAGGCCTTCCTTTTCTTCCCTCCCCCCGCTGGGGGAGAGGCTTTCTTCTTCTCCTCCTCGCCTTTGTGAGAGGAGTCGGCCTCGGAGTCATCATCCGATAACACCTGAAAACGGGAACTCTTCCGAGTCCCCGTGGCCTTCTTCTTGGCCTTCTTCTCCGGCACCACATGGGGTGCAGGAGCCAGCAGCCCCGTTAAGCGGGCATCCGCTGGGTCCTCTGGCAATGGGGCCGGATAGATTGTCTGCTCGGCCTTCGCCAGCCAGTCCTATCAAAGGAGAGGGAGTTTAGATCCCGCATAGAGTCAAACTATGGAAAACAAGCGTCCCTTAAAGGACAAAATCACTTACCTCGTCAGCCGGACGCTGCGAGCTGAATCCGCGATCTTCGGTAGCGGATGCGGGAGCCTCGGCGACCTTGAACAGCACCTTCCAAACATCTTCGTACGTAGTGTCGAAGAGCCCGTTCAAAGTCTGGTGCTGCGCCGGATCGAAATCTCGCATGTTGAAGCCCCGTCGTTGGCACGGGAGAATCCGGCGGATGAGCATGACCTGGACTACGTTGACAAGCTTGATCTTCTTGTCCACTAGCTTTTGGATGCAGGCTTGGAGTCCGGTCAGCTCCTCCGAATCACCCCATGTCCGGCCGCTCTCTTTCCAGGAGGTGAGCCGTGTGGGGATGCCAGATCTGAATTCGGGGGCCGCTGCCCATTCAGGGTCACGCGGCTCGGTGATGTAGAACCACCCCGACTGCCACCCCTTAATGGTTTCCACGAAAGTGCCCTCAAGCCAAGTAACGTTGGACATCCTGCCCACCATGGCGCCTCCGCACTCCGCTTGGCTGCCCTTCACAACCTTCGGCTTGACACTGAAGGTCTTGAGCCACAAGCCGAAGTGGGGCTGGATGCAGAGGAAGGCCTCACACACGATGATAAACGCCGAGATATTGAGGATGAAATTCGGGGCCAGATCATGGAAATCCAGGCCGTAGTAGAACATGAGCCCCCGGGCAAAGGGATGGAGTGGGAAGCCCAGTCCACGGAGGAAATGGGGAAGAATTACTACCCTCTCATGGGGCCTGGGGTGGGGATGAGCTCTCCCTCGTCAGGGAGCCGATGCGCGATGTTGCTGGACAAATATCCGGCGCGGCGGAGCTTCTGGATGTGCCCCTCCGTGAAGGAGGAGGCCATCCACTTGCCTCCCGCTCCGGACATAGTTGGAGGAGGCTGAGGTGAGATGTGCGGACTTGGGCGCTGGAGCTCGAGTTCGCGGAGATGGATAAGCCAAGGAGGAAGAAGGTGCAGGTAAAAGGGTTGGACCTTTATCCCCTTATATGGGCGGACAAAAACATGTGTCCCCACCGGCCTGATAAAACTCGCTTATCTCCCAAGCACCGCAATCAATGGCGCGGTTGGGTTACCCACGTCAGTATTGATGGGAATCCCGAAATAAGGGGAACACAATCTCTGCTTTGACAAGACGTGCCAAGGAAACCGCTTCGCTAAACACGCTGAGGTGGTACAATAAAAACGATTCAAGCAAAGGCTTGGTAGTGGTGTGACGTCACGCCACCAAATACGTCAGCAGATTGAACTTGTGTAAATATTATTCTCTCTACGATGGTGCGTGGAATTTATTTTGCAGAGCCGGACACTATCCTGGTGTTCACAATCTTCCATAAAGTATTCGGAGGAGGAACCCGCCTTGCAATGCCGAAGACAATATGCGCGCTGGACTCGTCGTCATTGAGGCCTGGTTCAGGGGCTACTGAGGGAGTCCTGGACTAGGGGGTGTCCGGATAGCCGAACTATCGTCATCGGCCGGACTCCAAGACTATGAAGATACAAGATTGAAGACTTCATCCCGTGTCCGGATGGGACTTTCCTTGGCGTGGAAGGCAAGCTTGGCTATACGGATATGTAGATCTCCTACCATTGTAACCGACTCTGTGTAACCCTAGCCTTCTCCGGTATCTATATAAACCGGATGGCTTTAGTCCGTAGGACGAACAACAATCATACCATAGGCTAGCATCTAGGGTTTAGCCTCCTTGATCTCGTGGTAGATCTACTCTTGTAACACACATCATCAATATTAATCAAGCAGGACGTAGGGTTTTACCTCCATCAAGAGGGCCTGAACCTGGGTAAAACATCGTGTCCCTTGTCTCCTGTTACCATCCGCCTAGACGCACAGTTCGGGACCCCCTACCCGAGATCCGCCGGTTTTGACACCGACAGGAGGTATACCCAACGGTTTCGGGTGTCCTATGAAGATGCATTTTTATCCGCTTTGGGTTCGAGCTCATCAACCTGAAACTTTTTCACATAAGCATCGCAGCGCCAAACTTTTAAGAAACGACAACTTAGGTTTCTCCAAACCATAGTTCAAACGGTGTCGTCTCAACGGAATTACGTGCTGCCCTATAAAGTGAGTGTGGTTGTCTCCAATGCCTAACCCATGAACGATAGTGGTAATTCGATAAGAGACATCATGGTACGCACCATGTCCAAAAAGGTGCAACTATGATGTTCGGACACACCATCACACTATGGTGTTCCAGGTGGTATTAATTGTGAAACAATTTCCACAATCTCTTAATTGCGTGCCAAAGCTCGTAACTCGGATACTCATCTCTATGATCATATCATAGACATTTTATCCTCTTGTCACAATGATCTTCCACTTCACTATAAAATTACTTGAACCATTCAATAATTCAGACTTGTGTTTCATCAAGTAAATATATTCAACATCTACTCGAATCATCTGTGAAGTAAGAACATAACGATATTCACTGCATGCCTCAGCACTCATTGGACTGCACACATCAAAATGTGTTACTTCCAACAAGTTGCTATCTTGTTCCATCTTACTGAAAACGGGGCTTTTCAGTCATCTTGCCCATGTGGTATGATTTGCATATCTCAAGTGATTCAAAATCAAGTGAGTCCAAACGATCCAACTGCATGTAGTTTCTTCATGCATATACACCAATAGACATGGTTCGCATGTCTCAAACTTTTCAAAAACGAGTGAGTCCAAAGATCCATCAACATGGAGCTTCTTCATGCATTTTATACCAATATGACTTACATGGCAGTGCCACAAGTAAGTGGTACTATCATTACTATCTTATATCTTTTGGCATGAAAATGTGTATCACTACGATCGAGATTCAATAAACCATTCCTTGAGGTGCAAGACCATTGAAGGTATTACTCAAATAAATAGAATAACCATTATTCTCCTTAAATGAATAACCGTATTGCGATAGACATAATCCAATCATGTCTATGCTCAATGCAAACACCAAATGACAATTATTCAGGTTTAATACTAATCTTGATGGTAGAGGGAGCGTGCGATGTTTGATCACATCAAACTTGGAAACACTTCCAACACATATCGTCAACTCACCTTTAGCTAGTCTCCGTTTATTCCGTAGCTCTTTTATTTCGAGTTACTAACACTTAGCAACCGAACCGGTATCTAATACCCTGGTGCTACTAGGAGTACTAGTAAAGTACACATTAACATAATGTATATCCAATATACTTCTATCGACCTTGCCAGCCTTCTCATCTACCAAGTATCTAGGGTAATTCTGCTCCAGTGGCTGTTCCCCTTATTACAGAAGCACTTAGTCTCGGGTTTGGGTTCAACCTTGGGTTTCTTCACTAGAGGAGCAGCTGATTTGCCGTTTCATGAAGTATCCCTTCTTGCCCTTGCCCTTCTTGAAACTAGTGGTTTCACCAACCATCAACAATTGATGCTCCTTCTTGATTTCTACTTTCGCGGTGTCAAACATCGCGAATACCTCAAGGATCATCATATCTATCCCTAATATGTTATAGTTCATCACGAAGCTCTAGCAGCTTGGTGGCAATGACTTTGGAGAAACATCACTATCTCATCTGGAAGACCAACTCCCACTCGATTCAAGTGATTGTTACACTCAGACAATCTGAGCACAAGCTCAATGATTGAGCTTTTCTCCCTTAGTTTGCAGGCTAAGAAAATCGTCGGAGGTCTTATACCTCTTGACGTGAGCATGAGCCTGAAATCCAAATTTCAGCCCTCGAAACATCTCATATGTTCCACGATGTTTCAAAAACGTCTTTGGTGCCTCAACTCTAAACCGTTTAACTGAACTATCACGTAGTTATCAAAACGTGTATGTCCGATGTTCGCAACATCCACAGATGACGTTTGGGGTTCTCCACACTGAGCGGTGCATTAAGGACATAAGCTTTCTACTGATCGCATAATCGCTACTGTCAACTTTCAACTATATTTTCTCTAGGAACATATCTAAAACAGTAGAACTAAAGCGCGAGCTATGACATAATTTTCAAAGGGTTTTTGACTATGTTCTGGATAATTAAGTTCATCTAATGAACTCCCACTCAGATAGACATCCCTCTAGTCATCTGAGTGATTACATGATCTGAGTCAACTAGGCCGTGTCCGATCATCACGTGAGACGGACTAGTCATCATCGGTGAACATCTTCATGTTGATCGTATCTACTATATGACTCATGCTCGACCTTTCGGTCTCTTGTGTTCCGAGGCCATGTATGTACATGCTAGTCTTGTTAAGTCAACCTAAGTGTTTCGCGTGTGTAAATCTGGCTTACACCCGTTGTATGTGAACATAAGAATCTATCACACCCGATCATCACGTGGTGCTTCAAAACGACGAACTTCCGCAACGGTGCACAGTTAGGGGGAACACTTTCTTGAAATTTTAATGAGGGATCATCTTATTTACTACCGTCGTTCTAAGAAAATAAGATGCATAAACATGATAAACATCACATGCAATCAAATAGTGACATGATATGGCCAATATCATATTGCTCCTTTTGATCTCCATCTTTGGGGCTCCATGATCATCGTTGTCACCGGCATGACACCATGATCTCCATCATCATGATCTTCATCATCGTGTCTCCATGAAGTTGTCTCACCAACTTATTACTTCTACTACTATGGCTACCGGTTAGCAATAAAGTAAAGTAATTACATGGCGTTGTTCAATGACACGCAGGTCATACAATAAATAAAGACAGCTCCTATGGCTCCTGCCGGTTGTCATACTCATCGACATGCAAGTCGTGATTCCTATTACAAGAACATGATCAATCTCATACATCACATATCATTCATCACATTCTTTTTTGCCAAATCACATCACATAGCATACCCTGCAAAAACAAGTTAGACGTCCTCTAATTGTTGTTTGCATGTTTTACGTGGCTGCTATGGGTTTCTAGCAAGAACGTTTCTTACCTACGCAAAAACCACAACGTGATATGTCAATTGCTATTTACCCTTCATAAGGACCCTTTTCATCGAATCCGTTCCGACTAAAGTGGGAGAGACTGGCACCCGCTAGCCACCTTATGCACCAAGTGCATGTCAGTCGGTGGAACCTGTCTCACGTAAGTGTACATGTAAGGTCGGTCCGGGCCGCTTCATCCCACAATACCGTCGAAACAAGATTGGACTAGTAACGGTAAGCATATTCAACAAAATCAACGCCCACAACTACTTTGTGTTCCACTCGTGCAAAGAATCTACGCAATAGACCTAGCTCATGATGCCACTGTTGGGGAACGTAGCGGAAATTCAAAATTTTCCTACGTGTCACCAAGATATATCTATGGAGAAACCAGGTACGACGGGAAAGAGAGTGCATCTACATACCCTTGTAGATCGCTAAGCGGAAGCATTCAAAAGAACGCGGTTGAAGAAGTCGTACTCGTCGTGATCCAAATCACCGGAGATCCTAGTGCCGAACGGACGACACCTCCTCGTTCAACACACGTACAGCCCGGTGACGTCTCTGATGCCTTGATCCAGCAAGGAGAGAGGGGGAGGTTGAGGAAGACTCCATCCGGAAGCAGCACAACAGCGTGGTGGTGATGAAGGAGTGTGGTGATCCAGCAGGGCTTCGCCAAGCAACGCGGGAGAGGAGGAGGGAGAGAGGTAGGGCTGTGCTAGGGAGAGGTGAAACTCATGTGTTGGCAGCCCCAAAACCCTCAAGTATATATAGGGGGAGGGGAGGGGGCTGCGCCCCCTCTAGGGTTCCCTCCCCAGGGGTGGCGACAACCCCCAGATCCCATCTGGGTGGCAGCCAGAAGGGGAGAGAGGGGAGGCGCACCTGGGGTGGGCCTTAGGGCCCATCTGCCCTAGGGTTTGCCCCCGTCCCACTCTTCCCTGTGCCCTGGGCCTTGTGGGGGAGCGCACCAGCCCACCCGGGGCTGGTCCCCTCCCACACTTGGCCCATGCAGCCCTCCGGGGATGGTGGCCCCACTTGGTGGACCCCCGGGACCCTCCCGGTGGTCCCGGTACGTTACCGATAAAACCCGAAACTTTTCCGGTGACCAAAACAGGACTTCCCATATATAAATCTTTACCTCCGGACCATTCCGGAACTCCTCGTGACATACGGGATCTCATCCAAGACTCCGAACAACATTCGGTAACGACATACAAACTTCCTTTATAACCCTAGCATCATCGAACCTTAAGTGTGTAGACCCTACGGGTTCGGGAACCCTGCAGACATGACCGAGACGTTCTCCGGTCAATAACCAACAGCGGGATCTAGATACCCATGTTGGCTCCCACATTTTTCACGATGATCTCATTGGACGAACCACATTGTCAAGGACTCAATTGATCCCGTATTCAATTCCCATTGTCTAGCGGTATTGTACTTGCCCGAGATTCGATCGTCGGTATACCGATACCTTGTTCAATCTCGTTACCGGCAAGTCTCTTTACTCGTTCTGTAACACATCATACCGCGATCAACTCTTTGAGCACATTGTGCACATTATGATGATGTCCTATCGAGTGGGCCCAGAGATACCTCTCCGTCACACGGAGTGACAAATCCCAGTCTCGATTCGTGCCAACCCAACAGACACTTTCGGAGATACCTGTAGTGCACCTTTATAGTTACCCAGTTACGTTGTGACGTTTGGTACACCCAAAGCATTCCTACGGTATCCGGGAGTTGCACAATCTCATGGTCTAAGGAAATGATATTTGACATTAGAAAAGCTTTAGCATACGAACTACACGATCTCTGTGCTAGGCTTAGGATTGGGTCTTGTCCATCACATCATTCTCCAAATGATGTGATCCCGTCATCAATGACATCCAATGTCCATGGTCAGGAAACCGTAACCATCTAATGATCAACGAGCTAGTCAACTAGAGGCTTACTAGGGGCATGGTGTTGTCTATGTACCCACCACATGTATCTGAGTTTCCTATCAATACAATTATAGCATGGATAATAAACGATTATCGTGAACAAGGAAATATAATAATAACTAATTTATTATTGCCTCTAGGGCATATTTCCAACACTTTTATCACCTCCATAATCAAGAAACATCTCATTAGTCCTCACTAAGGATATTCTTGACCGCTGTCCAGTGATCTACTCTTAGATCAAAATTGTATTCCTTTGTCAAACTCAGAGCAAGGTATACAATAGGTCTGGTTCACGGCATAGCATACTTTATAGAACCTATGACTGAGGCATAGGGAATGACTTTTCATTCTCTTTCTATTTTCTGCCATGGTCGGGTCTTGAGTACTCAACTTCACACATTTGCTTCACAGGCAAGAACTCCTTCTTTGACTGTTCCATTTCGAACTATTTCAAAAATTTATCAAGGTATGTACTCATTGAAAAATCTTATCAAGTGTCTTGATCTATCTATATAGATCTTGATGCTCAATGTGTAAGCAGCTTCACCGAGGTCTTGCTTTGAAAAACTCTTATTCAAGTATCCTTTCATGCTATCCAGAATTTCTATATCATTTCCAATCAACAATATGTCATCTACATATAATATTAGAAATGCTACAGAGCTCCCACTCACTTTCTTGTAAATACAAGCTTCTCAAAAAGTCTGTATAAAACCATATGCTTTGATCAACTCATCAAAGCGTATATTCCAACTCCGAGAGGCTTGCACCAGTCCATAAATGGATCGCTGGAGCTTGCACTCTTTGTTAGCACCTTTAGGATTGACAAAACCTTCTGGTTGCATCATATACAACTCTTCTTTAATAAATTCATTAAGGAATGCAGTTTTGACATCCTTTTGCCAGATTTCATAAAATGTGGCAATTGCTAACATGATTCGGACAGACTTAAGCATCGATACGAGTGAGAAAATCTCATTGTATTCAACACCTTGAACTTGTCGAAAAACCTTTCACAACAAGTCGAGCTTTGTAGATAGTAACACTATTATCAGTGTCCGTCTTCCTCTTGAAGATCCATTTATTTTCTATGGCTTGCTGATCATCGTGCAAGTCAATCAAAGTCCACACTTTGTTTTCATACATGGATCCCATCTCAGATTTCATGGCCTCCAGCCATTTCGCGGAATCTGGGCTCATCATCGCTACCTCATAGTTCGTAGGTTTATCATGGTTTAGTAACATGACTTCCAGAATAGGATTACCGTACCACACTAGCGCGGACCGTACTCTGGAATACCTACGAGGTTCTGTAGTAACTTGATTTGAAGTTGCATGATCATCATCATTAGCTTCCTCGCTAATCGGTATAGCAATCACTGGAACTGATTTCTGTGATGAACAACTTTCCAATTTGGGAGAAGGTACAATTACCTCATAAAGTTCTACTTTCCTCCCACTCACTTCTTACGAGAGAAACTCCTTCTCTAGAAAGGATCCATTCTTAGCAATGAATGTTTTGCCTTCGGATCTGTGATAGAAGGTGTACCCAATAGTTTCCTTTGGGTATTCTACGAAGATGCACTTCTCCGATTTGGGTTCGAGCTTATCAGGTTGAATACCTTTTCCATATAAGCATCACAACTCCAAACTTTAAGAAATGACAGCTTAGGTTTACTGCTAAACCATAGTTCATACGGTGTCGTCTCAATGGATTTAGATGGTGCCCTATTAAACGTGAATGCAGCTGTCTCTAATGCATAACCCCAAAACGATAGTGGTAAACTGATAAGAGACATCATAGATCGCACCATATCTAGTAAAGTACGATTACGACATTCGGACACACCATTACATTGTGGTGTTCCAGGTGGCGTGAGTTGCGAAACTATTTCACATTGTTTCAAATGAAGACCAAACTCGTAACTCAAATATTCGTCTCCATGATCAGATCATAGAAACTTTATTTTTCTTATTAAAGTGATTTTCCACTTCACTCTGAAATTCTTTGAACTTTTCAAATGTTTCAGACTTATGTTTCATCAAGTAGATATACCCATATCTGCTCAAATCATCTGTGAAGGTCAGAAAATAACGATACATGCCGTGAGCCTTAACACTCATCGGATCGCATACATCGGTATGTATTATTTTCAATAAGTCAGTAGCTCGTTCCATTGTTCTGGAGAACGGAGTTCTAGCCATCTTGCCCAAAAGGCACGGTTTGCAAGCATCAAATGATTCATAACCAAGTGGTTCCGAAAATCCATCTTTATGGAGTTTCTTCATGCGCTTTACACCGATATGACCCAAACGGCAGTGCCACAAATAAGTTGCACTATCATTATTAACTTTGCATCTTTTGGCATCAATATTATGAATATGTGTATCACTACGATCGAGATCCAAACAAACTATTTTGATTGGGTATATGACCATCGAAGGTTTTATTCATGTAAATAGAACAACAATTATTCTTTGACTTTAAATGAATAACCGTATCGCAATAAACATGATCAAATCATATTCATGTTCAACGCAAACACCAAATAATATTTATTTAGGTTTAACACTAATCCCGAAAGTATAGGGAGTGTGCGATGGTGATCATATCAATCTTGAAACCACTTCCAATACACATCGTCACTTCACCCTCAACTAGTCTCTGTTTATTCCGTAACTCCTGTTTCGAGTCACTAATTTTTAGCAACCGAACAAGTATCAAATACTCAGGGGCTACTATAAACATTAGTAAGGTACACATCAATAACATGTATATCAAATATACCCTTGTTCACTCTGCCATCCTTCTTATCCACCAAATATTCAGGGTATTTCCGTTTCCAGTGATCATTTCCTCTCCAGTGTAAGCACTCAGTTTCAGGCTTTGGTTCAGCTTTGGGCTTCTTCGTGGGAGTGACAACTTGCTTGTCATTCTACTTGAAGTTTCCCTTTCTTTCCCTTTGCTCTTTTCTTGAAACTAGTGATCTTGTCAACCATCAACTCTTGATGCTCTTTCTTGATTTCTACCTTCATCGATTTCAACATCACGAAGAGCTCGGGAATCGTTTTCGTCATCCCTTGCATACTATAGTTCATCACGAAGTTCTAGTAACTTAGTGATGGTGACTAGAGAATTCTGTCAATCACTATCTTATCTGGAAGATTAACTCCCACTTGATTCAAGCGATTATAGTATCCAGACAATCTGAGCACATGCTCACTAGTTGAGCGATTCTCCTCCATCCTTTAGCCATAGAACTTGTTGGAGATTTCATATCTCTCAACTCGGGTATTTTCTGGAAATATTAACTTCAACTCCTGGAACATCTCATATGGTCCATGATGTTCAAAACGTCTTTGAAGTCCCGATTCTAAGCCGTTTAAGCATGGTGCACTAAACTATCAAGTAGTCATCATTTTTTGCTAGCCAAACGTTCATAACGTCTGCATCTGCTCCTGCAATAGGTTTCTCACCTAGCGGTGCATCAAGGACATAGTTCTTCTGTGCAGCAATGAGGATAAACCTCAGATCACGGATCCAATCCGCATCATTGCTACTAACATCTTTCAACACAGTTTTCTCTAGGAACATATCAAAATAAACATATGAAAGCAACAACGCGAGCTATTGATCTACAACATAATTTGCAAAATACTACCAGGACTAAGTTCATGATAAATTTAAGTTCAGTTAATCATATTACTTAAGAACTCCCACTTAGACAGACATCTCTCTAGTCATCTAAGTGATCACGTGATCCAAATCAACTAAACCATGTCCGATCATCACGTGAGATGGAGTAGTTTTCAATGGTGAACATCACTATGTTGATCATATCTACTATATGATTCACGCTCGACCTTTCAGTCTCCATGTTCCGAGGCCATATCTGTATATGCTAGGCTCGTCAAGTTTAACCTAAGTATTCCGCGTGTGCAACTGTTTTGCACCCGTTGTATTTGAATGTAGAGCCTATCACACCCGATCATCACGTGGTGTCTCAGCACGAAGAACTTTTGCAACGGTGCATACTCAGGGAGAACACTTCTTGATAATTTTAGTGAGAGATCATATTAAAATGCTACCGTCAATCGAAGCAAGATAAGATGCATAAAGGATAAACATCACATGCAATCAATATAAGTGATATGATATGGCCATCATAATCTTGTGCTCGTGATCTCCATCTCCGAAGCACCGTCGTGATCACCATCGTCACCGGCGTGACACCTTGATCTCCATCGTAGCATCGTTGTTGTTACGCCATCTATTGCTTCTACGACTATCGCTACCGCTTAGTGATAAAGTAAAGCAATTACAGGGCGTTTGCATTTCATACAATAAAGCGACAACCATATGGCTCCTGCCAGTTGCCGATAACTTCGGTTACAAAACATGATCATCTCATACAATAAAATATAGCATCACGTCTTGACCATATCACATCACAACATGCCCTGCAAAAACAAGTTAGACGTCCTCTACTTTGTTGTTGCAAATTTTACGTGGCTGCTACGGGCTGAGCAAGAACCGTTCTTACCTACGCATCAAAACCACAACGATAGTTCATCAAGTTAGTGCTATTTTAACCTTCGCAAGGATCGGGCGTAGCCACACTCGGTTCAACTAAAGTGATAGAGACAGACACCCGCCGGTCACCTTTAAGCAACTAGTGCTCATGGCGGTAAAACCAGTCTCGCGTAAGCGTACGCGTAATGTCGGTCCGGGCTGCTTCATCTCACAATACCGCTGAACCAAAGTATGACATGCTGGTAAGCAGTATGACTTATATCGCCCACAAATCACTTGTGTTCTACTCGTGCATATGACATCTACGCATAAAACCAGTCTCTGATACCACTGTTGGGGAACGTAGTAATTTCAAAAAAAATCCTACGCACACGCAAGATCATGGTGATGCATAGCAACGAGAGGGGAGAGTGTGTCCACGTACCCTCGTAGACCGAAAGCGGAAGAGTTATGACAACGTGGTTGATGTAGTCATATGTCTTCACGATCCGACCGATCCAAGCACCGAACGTACGGCACCTCCGAGTTCAGCACACGTTCAGCTCGATGACGATCCCCGGACTCCGATCTAGCAGGGTGTCGGGGATGAGTTCCGTCAGCACGACGGCGTGGTGACGATGATAATGTTCTACCGACACAGGGCTCCGCCTAAGCACCGCAACGATATGACCAAGGTGGAATATGGTGGAGGGGGGCACCGCACACGGCTAAGAAACGATCATGAAAATCAACTTGTGTTGTCGTGGGGTGCCCCCTGCCCCCGTATATAAAGGAGCAAGGGGGGAGGCCGGCCAGCCCTAGGGGCGCGCCAAAGGAGGGGGGAGTCCTCCTCCTAGTGGGAGTAGGACTCCCCTTTCCTAGTCCAACTAGGAAGAGAGAAGGGGGAAGGGAAGACAGGGAGAGGGAGAGGGAAAGAGGGGCCACACCCCCTTCCCCTAGTCCAATTCGGACTCCTCATGGGAGAGGGCGCGCCACCTCCTGGGCTGCTGCCCTCTCTCTCCCCTCAGGACCACTAAGGCCCAATACTTCCCCGGGGGGTTCCGGTAACCCCTCCGGCACTCCGGTTTTCTCCGAAATTACCCGGAACACTTCCGGTGTCCGAATATAGTCGTCCAATATTTCAATCTTTATGTCTCGACCATTTCGAGACTCCTCGTCATGTCCGTGATCACATCCGGGACTCCAAACAACCTTCGGTACATCAAAACTTATAAACTCAAAATAAAATTGTCATCGTAACGTTAAGCGTGCGGACCCTATGGGTTCGAGAACAATGTAGACATGACCGGAACACGTTTCCAGTCAATAACCAATAGCGGAACCTAGATGCTCATATTGGCTCCAACATATTCTACGAAGATCTTTACCGATCAAACCGCATAACAACATACGTTGTTCCCTTTGTCATCGGTATGTTACTTGCCCGAGATTCGATCGTCGGTATCTCAATACCTAGTTCAATCTCATTACCGGTAAGTCTCTTTACTCGTTTTGTAATGCATCATTTCGTAACTAACTCATTAGCTACAATGCTTGCAAGGCTTATAGTGATGTGCATTACTGAGAGGGCCCAGAGATACCTCTCCGACAATCGGAGTGACAAATCCTAATCTCGAAATACGCCAACACAACATGTACCTTCGGAGACACCTGTAAAGCTCCTTTATAATCACCCAGTTACGTTATGACGTTTGGTAGCACACAAAGTGTTCCTCTAGTAAACGGGAGTTGCATAATCTCATAGTTGTAGGAACATGTATAAGTTCTGAAGAAAGCTATAGCAACATACTAAACGATCAAGTTCTAAGCTAACGGAATGGGTCATGTCAATCACACCATTCTCCTAATGATGTGATCCCGTTAATCAAATGACAACACATGTCTATGGTTAGGAAACATAACCATCTTTGATTAATGAGCTAGTAAAGTAGAGGCATACTAGTGACATTAAGTTTGTCTATGTATTCACACATGTATTATGTTTCCGGTTAATACAATTCTAGCATGAATAATAAACATTTATCATGAAATAAGGAAATAAACAATAACTTTATTATTGCCCCTAGGGCATATTTCCTTCACCATCAACCTCTCCTTCCCTCTTGCTGGATCAAGAAGGAGGAGACGTCTCTCCCAACCGTATGTGTGTTGAACGCGGAGGTGCCGTCCGTTCGGCACTAGGATCATCGGTGATTTGGATCACGACGAGTACGACTCCATCAACCTAGTTCTCTTGAACGCTTCAGCTCGCGATCTACAAGGGTATGTAGAGGCACTCCTTTCTCTCGTTGCTAGATGACTCCATAGATTGATCTTGGTGATGCGTAGAAATTTTTTATTTTCTACAACGTTCCCCAACAGTGGCATCATGAGCTAGGTCTATGCGTAGTTTCTATGCACGAGTAGAACACAAGATTGTTGTGGGCGTCGATTTTGTCAATTTACTTGCCACTACTAGTCTTATATTGTTTCGGCGGCATCGTGGGATGAAGCGGCTCGGACCAACCTTACACGTACGCTTACGTGAGACAGGTTCCACCGACTGACATGCACTAGTTGCATAAGGTGGCTAACGGGTGTCTGTCTCTCCCACTTTAGTCGGATCAGATTCGATGAAAAGGGTCCTTATGAAGGGTTAATAGAAATTGGCATATCACATTGTGGTTTTGGCGTAGGTAAGAAACGTTCTTGCTAGAAACCTATAGCAGCCACGTAAAAACATGCAACAACAATTAGAGGACGTCTAACTTGTTTTTGCAGCATATGCCTTGTGATGTGATATGGCCAATAGGCGATAAACCTTAAAAGTAGCTGCTACGGGCTCTGTGGTGCATCTCAGAGCCCTTCCCCATGGGATGTTCCCATTCTGCTAATCTTGCTATCTTCCCCAGGTTTGCTTGTTTCGATTGGAACAAGAAGTTGTGATGAATGAAATATATGTGATGTATGAGATTGATCATATTCTTGTAATAGGAATCATGACTTGCATGTCGATAAGTATGACAACCGGCAGGAGCCATAGGAGTTGTCTTTATTTATTGTATGACATGCATGTCATTGAATAGCGCCATGTAATTACTTTACTTTATTGCTAAACCGTTAGCCATAGTAGTAGAAGTAATCATTGGCGTGACAACTTCATGAAGACACGATGATGGTGATCATGGTGTCATGCCGGTGACAATGAGGATCATGGCGCCCCGAAGATGGATATCAAAAGGAGCAAAATGATATTGGCCATATCATGTCACTATTTGATTGCATGTGATGTTTATCATGTTTTTGCATCTTATTTGCTTAGAACGACAGTAGTAAATAAGATGACCCCTCATAATAATTTCAAGAAAGAGTTACCCCAACTATGCGCCGTTGTGAAAGTTCGTTGTCTCGAAGCACCACGTGATGATCGGGTGTGATAGATTCTAACGTTCACATACAACGGGTGTAAGCCAGATTTACACATGCAAAACACTCAGGCTGACTTGACGAGCCTAGCATGTACATACATGGCCTCAGAACACAAGAGACCGAAAGGTCGCACATGAGTGGTACAGAAGATACGATCAACATGAAGATGTTCACCGATGATGACTAGTCCATCTCACGTGATGATCGAACACAGCCTAGTTGACTCGGATCATGGATCACTTCGATGACTAGAGGGTTGTCTGTCTGAGTGGGAGTTCATTATATAATTTGATTAGATGAACTTAATTATCATGAACTTAGTCTAAAATCTTTGCAATATATGTCTTGGAGATCAAAAAGCCCACGCTAATGTTGCCCTCAACTTCAACGCGTTCCTAGAGAAAACCAAGCTGAAAGACGATGGCAACAACTATACGGACTGGGTCCGGAACTTGAGGATCATCCTCATAGTTGCCAAGAAAGCATATGTCCTAGATGCACCGCTAGGTGAAGCACCCATTTTCCCAGCAACTCAAGATGTTATGAACGCCTGGCAGTCGCGTAGTGATGATTACTCCCTAGTTCAGTGCGGCATGCTTTACAGCTTAGAACCGGGGCTCCAAAAGTGTTTTGAGAAGCACGGAGCATATGAGATGTTCCAAGAGATGAAAATGGTTTTCCAAGCTCACGCCCGAGTCGAGAGATATGAAGTCTCCGACAAGTTCTACAGTTGTAAGATGGAGGAGAATGGTTCTGTCAGCGAGCACATACTCAAAATGTCTGGGTTGCACAACCGGTTATCTCAACTGGGAGTTAATCTCCCGGATGACGCGGTGGTCGACAGAATCCTCCATTCGCTCCCACCTAGCTACAAGAGCTTTGTGATGAACTTCAATATGCAGGGGATGGTGAAAACCATTGCTGAGGTATATTCAATGCTGAAATTAGCGGAGGTGGAGATCAAAAAGGAACATCAAGTGTTGATGGTCAATAAAACCACTAGTTTCAAGAAAGACAAGGGTGAGAATAACTTCAAGAAGGACGGCAAGGGAGTTGCCACACCTGGTAAGCGAGTTGCCTAGAAGAAGCCAAAGCATGGACCCAAACCTGAGACTGAGTGCTTTTATTGCAAGGGAAGCGGACACTGGAAGCGCAACTGCCCCAAGTACTTAGCGGACAAGAAGGCCGGCAACACCAAAGGTATATGTGATATATATGTAATTGATGTGTACCTTACCAGTACTCGTAGTAGCTCCTAGGTATTCGATACCGGTGCAGTTGCTCATATTTGTAACTCAAAACAGGAGCTGCGGAATAAGCGGAGGCTGGCGAAGGACGAGGTGATGATGCGCGTCGGGAATGGTTCCAAGGTCGATGTGATCGCCGTCGGCACGCTACCTCTATATTTACCTATGGGATTAGTTTTAAACCTCAATAATTGTTATTTAGTGGCAGCTTTGAGCATGAACATTGTATCTGGATCTCGTTTAATACGAGATGGCTACTCATTTAAATCCGAGAATAATGGTTGTTCTATTTATATGAGAGATATGTTTTATGGTCATGCCTCGCTTGTCAATGGTTTATTCTTAATGAATCTGGAACGTGATGCTACACATATTCATAGTGTGAATACCAAAAGATGTAAGGTTGATAACGATAGTCCCACATACTTGTGGCACTGCTGCCTTGGTCACATTGGTGTTAAATGCATGAAGAAACTCCATGCTGATGGACTTTTGGAGTCTCTTGATTAAGAATCATTTGACACTTGCAAACCATGCCTCATGGGAAAAATGACCAAGACTCCGTTCTCCGAAAGAATGGAGCGAGCAACCAACTTATTGGAAATCATACATACTGATGTGTGTGGTCCAATGAGCGTTGAGGCTCGCAGAGGCTATCATTATGTTCTCACTCTCACTAACGACTTAAGTAGATATGAATATGTCTACTTGATGAAACACAAGTCTGAGACCTTTGAAAAGTTCAAGGAATTTCAGAGTGAGGTAGAGAGTCAACGTGACCGAAAGATAAAGTTCTTACGATCAGATCATGGGGGAGAATATCTAAGTCACGAATTTGGTATGCACTTAAGGAAATGTGGAATCGTTTCACAACTCACGCCGCCTGGAACACCTCAGCGTAACGGTGTGTCCGAACATCGTAATCACACTCTAATGGATATGGTGCGATCTATGATGTCACTCACTGAATTACCGCTATCATTTTGGGGATACGCTCTAGAGACAACTACATTCACTTTAAATAGGGCACCGTCTAAATCCGTTGAGACGACATCGTATGAATTATGGTTTGGGAAGAAACCTAAGTTATCATTTCTAAAAGTTTGGGGATGCGATACTTATGTCAAGAAACTTCAACCCGAAAAGCTCGAACCCAAGTCGGAAAAATGTGTCTTCATAGGATACCCTAAGGAAACCATTGGGTATACCTTCTACCTCAGATCCGAAGGCAAGATCTTTGTTGCCAAGAACTGGTCCTTTCTGGAGACAGAGTTTCTCTCGAGAGAAGTAAGTGGGAGGAAAGTAGAACTTGATGAAGTATTGCCTCTTGAACCGGAAAGTAGCGCAGCTCAAGAAAATGTTTTAGTGGTGCCTGCACCGGATAGAAAGGAAGTTAATGATCATGATCAAGGTACTTTGGATCAAGTTGCTACTGAACTTCGTAGGTCCACAAGAACACATTCCACACCAGAATGGTATGGCAACCCTGTCCTAGAAATCATGTTGTTAGACAACGGTGAACCTTCGAACTTTGAAGAAGCGATCGCTGGCCCAGATTCCAACAAATGGCTTGAAGCCACGCAATCCGAGATAGGATCCATGTATAAAACAAAGTATGGACTTTGACAGACTTGCCCGATAATCAGCGAGCGATAGAAAATAAATGGATCTTTAAGAAGAAGACGGACGCGGATGGTAATGTTACCATCTATAAAGCTCGACTTGTCGCTAAGGGTTAACGACAAGTTCAAGGGGTTGACTACGATGAGACCTTCTCACCCGTAGCGAAACTTAAGTCCGTCCGAATCATGTTAGCAATTGTCGCATTCTATGATTATGAGTTATGGCGAATGGACGTCAAAACGGCATTCCTTAACGGCTTTCTTAAGGAAGAATTGTATATGATGCAGCCGGAAGGTTTTGTCGATCCTAAGAATGCTAATAAGGTATGCAAGCTCCAGCGCTCCATCTATGGGCTGGTGCAAGCATCTCGGAGTTGGAACATTCGCTTTAATGAAATGATCAAAGCGTTTGGGTTTATGCAGACTTATGGAGAAGCCTGCGTTTACAAGAAAGTGAGTGGGAGCTCGGTAGCATTTCTCATATTATATGTGGATGACATACTTTTGATTGGGAATGATATAGAACTTTTGGACAGCATTAAGGTCTACTTGAATAAGTTTTTTTCAATGAAGGACCTTGGAGAAGTTGCTTACATATTAGGCATCAAGATCTATAGAGATAGATCGAGACGCCTCATAGGTCTTTCACAAAGCACATACCTTCATAAGATATTGAAGAAGTTCAATATGGATCAGTCCAAGAAGGGATTCTTGCCTGTGTTGCAAGGTGTCAAATTGAGCTTGGCTCAATGCCCGACCACGGTAGAAGATAGAGAAAAGATGAGTCTCATCCCCTATGCCTCGGCTATAGGGTCTATTATGTATGCCATGTTGTGTACCAGACCTGATGTAAACCTTGCCGTAAGTTTGGTAGGAAGGTACCAAAGTAATCCCGGCATGGAACACTGGACATCGGTCAAGAATATACTGAAGTACCTGAAAAAGGACTAAGGATATGTTTCTCGTTTATGGAGGTGACGATGAGCTTGTCGTAAAGGGTTACGTCGACGCTAGCTTCGACAGAGATCTGGATGACTCTAAGTCACAAACTGGATACATGTATATTTTGAATGGTGGGGCAGTAAGCTGGTGCAGTTGCAAGCAAAGCGTCGTGGCAGGATCTACATGTGAAGCGGAGTACATGGCAGCCTCGGAGGCAGCACATGAAGCAATCTGGATGAAGGAGTTCATTACCGACCTAGGAGTTATTCCCAATGCGCCGGGGTCGATGACTCTCTTCTATGACAACACTGGAGCCATTGCCCTTGCCAAGGAGCCCAGGTTTCACAAGAAAACCAGGCACATCAAGCGTCGCTTCAACTCCATTCGTGAAAATGTTCAAGATGGAGACATAGATATTTGTAATGTGCACACAGATCTGAATGTCGCAGATCCTTTGACTAAACCTCTTCCACGAGCAAAACATGATCAACACCAGAACTCTATGGGTGTTTGATTCATCACAATGTAACTAGATTATTCACTCTAGTGCAAGTTGGAGACTATTGGAAATATGCCCTAGAGGCAATAATAAAATGGTTATTATTATATTTCCTTGTTCATGATAATTGTCTATTGTTCATGCTATAATTGTGTTATCCGGAAATCGTAATACATGTGTGAATACATAGACCACAACATGTCCCTTGTGAGCCTCTAGTTGACTAGCTCGTTTATCAATAGATGGCTACGGTTTCCTGACCATGGACATTGGATGTCATTGATAACGGGATCACATCATTGGGAGAATGATGTGATGGACAAGACCCAATCCTGAGCATAGCACAAGATCGTGTAGTTCGTTTGCTAGAGCTTTTCTAATGTCAAGTATCATTTCCTTAGACCATGAGATTGTGTAACTCCCGGATACCGTAAGAGTGCTTTGGGTGTGCCAAACGTCACAACGTAACTGGGTTGCTATAAAGGTATACTACAGGTATCTCCGAAAGTGTCTGTTGGGTTGACACGAATTGAGACTGGGATTTGTCACTCCGTATGATGGAGAGGTATCTCTGGGCCCACTCGGTAATGCATCATCATAATGAGCTCAATGTGACCAAGTGATTGGTCACGGGATCATGCATTACGGTACGAGTAAAGTGACTTGCCGGTAACGAGATTGAATGAGGTATTGGGATACCGACGATCGAATCTCGGGCAAGTAACGTACTGATTGACAATGGGAATTGTATACAGGATTAATTGAATCCTCGATATCGTGGTTCATTCGATGATATCATCGTGGAACATGTGGGAGCCAACATGGGTGTCCAGATCCAGCTGTTGGTTATTGGCTGGAGAGCTGTCTCGGTCATGTCTGTGTGATTCCCGAACCCGTAGGGTCTACACACTTAAGGTTCGGTGATGCTAGGGTTGTAGAGATATTAGTATGCGGTAACCCGAAAGTTGTTCGGAGTCCCTAATGAGATCCCGGCCATCACGAGGAGTTCCGGAATGGTCCGGAGGTAAAGATTTGTATATAGGAAGTCCAGTTTCGGCCACCGGGAAAGTGTCGGGGGTCATCGGTATTGTACCGGGACCACCGGAAGGGTCCCGGGGATCCACCGGGTGGGGCCACCTATTCCGGAGGGCCCCATGGGCTGAAGTGGGAAGGGAACCATCCCCTGGTGGGCTGGTGCGCCCCCCTTGGGCCTCCCCCTGCGCCTAGGGTTGGAAACCCTGGGGGTGGGGGGCGCCCCACCTGACTTGGGGGGCAAGTCCCCCCCTTTGC
>NC_057813.1:752859928-752865886 GCF_018294505.1 Triticum aestivum | reverse complement strand
CCGTAACACCTCTCCCTCTCGCTGAGCTTGGCGAAGCCCTGCCGAGATCCCGCTACTTCCACCACCACGCCGTCGTGCTGCTGGATCTCCATCAAGCTCTCCTTCCCCCTTGCTGGATCAAGAAGGAGGAGACGTCTCTCCCAACCGTACGTGTGTTGAACGCGGAGGTGCCGTCCTTTCGGCACTAGGATCATCGGTGATTTGGATCACGACGAGTACGACTCCATCAACCTCGTTCTGTTGAAAGCTTCCGCTCGCGATCTACAATGGTATTTAGATGCACTACTTTCTCTCGTTGCTAGATGACTCCATAGATTGATCTTGGTGATGCATAGAATTTTTTTTATATTTTGCAACGTTCCCCAACACAAGGATTGAGTAACAAGAGGATTGGGGGTAACTCAGGCTTACACAATACCGCTACATCCTAGCTGCGACAACTCCGAAGGCTCCTCCAGGGAGTTGTGAACATCTTGGCCTCTGCACATGGCCGATTATTAGGACGACACGAGTAGTTCAGCCTAGTGGGGCCTGCTTGGTGAGTTCATCCTAGCGTGTCGCCTGGGAATTCTGTGTGGCTGAGTCACCCTCGACGAGCATGTGCAAGAGCTTCACGGCGGCGGCTCAAGTTGTCGCGTCCGTGGTAGCATTAACGGCCCGCGGCGTTACCCGCCATGAATACCTCCACAAAGGAAGTGGAGCTCTCATACCTGTTAGACTCGAAGTCTCCGATGGGCCGTATTGAGTCGGATTTAACCACATGGGCAAGCTAGTGAGGCCCGTGCCGCTATTGAGGGTCCCACGTGCCTCGTGGGACCTAGACCCGTCAGTCGGAAAGGGGTTGAGAGTTCGAAACACATGATGTCAGAGGATTCAGCAACGAAGTGCATACTCCCAGTGGAGGCAGGATGCCATGTCGCGTCGGTGGCGATGAAGTGCTGCGTGCCGAAGCGCACGAGCTGCCATGGCGTGAGCTCGTTGCCGATTGTCGAAGAGGATCCGCCTGGATTGCAACTCCAGTGCACGCATCTCCCACGTGGGCGACAACTTTTTCTGGGATTTCACTATAATACACATGATTTGCGATTCGTAAAGGCAAGGCGCACGTGGATCATCCATGTACATGATTTCACATGAAGGAGGTTTTACCCAGATTCGGACTCATTGTTCTAGGGTAACATCTTATTCATGCTGGATGTTTTTCTTTCATATGACAGTGTGTGTACGATGGTATAGGACCTGTTGATTCAGGTCATGTCTATCCGTTGATCGTTTTTAGATTTTCTTTTATTCTCGCCTTATAACGACTGTTATGAGTCATGATCTAACAACCATGCCATGATAACTTCAGTTACTAAGGGAATTACCACGACACCATGAACATGTCTTAACAACGTCATTGGAAATTTTTAGGGGTAGTAACGTGATTAGTAACGTCCGCATTGTCAGCCCAGCCGAGTAACTGTCCTGGTAGGCTGGTATGGACTCTGGTTGTTCGTGCCATGACGTGTGGAGTTTTAGTCGTGTCTGTTTTGTCCAGGTGGCCTCTGCAGGGATTGTTGTTGAAATTTATATCATTAGATTCATCATGAAATGAATTTTCATACTCTCTCCGATTCATATTACTTGTTGCTCAAACGGATGTATATAGCACCAAAATACATTTAGATACAACAAGTGTTTCAATGAAAAGTAATATAGATAAGAGGGAGTATTTTATTTGCTTATAATTGTGGATGCAGATATTTTTCGCTAAGAACATGGTTAAAATTAAATAAATTTGACTTTAAAGAAAATACACCATATGTTTGGAACCGAGGGAGTATTTCGTTATGGCGAGTAGGCAGGATGATGAAGTGTTTTTTTTTCATTTCTTTAATAACACGGTGTTTTGGTTGGCCTTTCACGGTGTGATTCCGTGTTATCTACCAATCAACCCATACTGCTGTGGAGAAAATTTCTACATCGATGTCTACATGTGCTATTTTAATCCTACAATCATATGTTGCCGTTTCTTCTTTTTGGTGGTGAAAGGTGTGCGGGATTGATACGTTTTTATAAGCCGTTCCTCCCGATTGATTTTGAAAATCGTTGATCTGGTCAAAATCTTGAACCAAATTCAAATTGAATAACTTGTTTGAATGAAAAGCTTCAAAATTAAGGAGCATAGTGAATTAAACTAATTTAATGAGCGAGCCTCTTGAGATATTGTTGACCCAGTCAACATCGGATGATCCCATTTCAAGTTGAAGACCTCAATTGATTGTGAGGCCCTTAAAAATCAGCGAAAATAGTGTGTGTGTGTGTGTAGTTAAATTTGTACATTTTGTAATCTCTCACATGTGCTTTAATAAATATTTTGTTAAAATTTGTACATCATGCTCGAAACCGTCTGTATATTTAGAGCAGTCCCTCACATATGATTAAATTTGTACTCTAGAATGTTCAATAGATATGTTTTCCTAATCAAATAGGATAACCGCTCTTATAATATTTGTTAAAACATATGCTTTAGAGATATCGACCATAGATATGTATAAACTATATTATTTACACAAATACCTAAACAAAAAATATATATTTGTTTCAAAGTAGAAATTGAATTCAGGGGAACACATGAGTTTTTTAATTGATATACATTAGAAATTTATAAGAAAAAATTAGATAACTAATATTTAACTTTGGTTTGTTGTTTAGTATGGCAAACAAGTGTGTTAAAAATATTTTAAACAAATAATTAATAAGTATACACCTTAAGACATCATTATAATAAGTATAAAATTTTAATATAAAAAGTCAAGATGAGCGCGGCAATAGGCGAAATATAAATATATCAGGATGATGGTTCGACCGTTGCTGCGACCGCTACTGCGACTGCTGCCTCGACAACTACCACCATGACCACTGCCTCGACGACTACGAAGGCCACTGCTCCGCCAGCGGCTGCCCCGACTTCAACGGGGCAGCCCAACATTTTGAATTTTGTACACATTTTTACTGCTGGGCCTTAGAACACTAGCCAGCAGGCTATATCTTTCATTTTGGACCGCCCAGCCCTCCCAAAGTTGCACTTCAGGCTCCGCCACTATAGAACGGTATATTTTTCTTAATAATCCATCTGTATACAAATTGAATTATATATTTTCTCATTTTCTCGTTAGCTTCCTTTGTATTGAAATCACCCAAACAAATTGATTTTGGGGGTGTAGTTCTCGATTTATCTTCAATCTACTGAACATTCACATGATGATGATTATAAGACCTGTACTTTTATAATGGATCCTCTCCTAGATCCCCCGTTCTATCTGTTCTATATAGTACAATTCTCCTTCTTTTGTAATATTACTTAGTTTCTGAAAAATTAGAATATCATAAGTCTAATATAATTCCAAGTCCAGAGAACTTTGCTGATATAAAATCATAGTAAAATCACTTCTGGTTGTGGTGGACAGTCCACCTCCTCTCCCGTACTCATTGAGTCTATTTTTGATCTGGCATATCACACTTCCCCCTTCCTAAGACAACCATGCAGATGACACGGTGATTTCAATGAATTATTCTGTACAAAGGATGTTTTATTGATCTATATGCGGACGTACGTACGGCCGTGTAGTCCTACAGATCCAGGTTATTTTAGGCAACCAAAAAGACAAATCCCATTAATCAAAAGGACTGTGCTAACGTCCAGTCATCTGAACGTTAAGCAATAGATCCCTACGATCCCTTCGATGGCTCCCACTTCTCTCGTTCTCCTCCTGATCAAAGCAACAAGTGCGAATAATCACACATGCATGCGAGTTTACTAGCTAGCTAATCCTGAGGAAATCGCATGCAACTAGCAATGATTAATAATTCTATGCATGCATGCATACTAAAAGACAAAACAGATGATGTTAGCAAAGATTCTTCATATTTTGAAACTTCAAAATGTTTTGTAGCTCAAACCATTGGTCCGATTGAAAAACCGTTTTCACATAAAAGATTCGTCGCGACGAGACCTCCAAAACTAGATCCCATGTTGGTATGTTTCGATGACTTTTTTTCGGATGAAAAGTTATCAGACTTAGGCTAAATGAGTTATCACCTATGTGGTACTCCAGTTACCATTAGGTTTACATGAAAATTACCGGGGCATAAAAATGGCTCCTCCAACATTCTCTCCACATGCAAAAATAGTGAAGCACAGAAAACCTGATGTCATTGTAAATTCTCGCTATTTCAAAGATGTAAAATGTTTTATTGCTCAAACCACTAGTAGAAAACGGAGCTTTAAAACCGGTTTGTAAGGGCCTTTAGTGCCGGTTATGGAACCGGCACTAAAGTGTGGGCACTAAAGCCCCCCCCTTTAGTACCGGTTCGGCACGAACCGGCGCTAAAGTGCCACCACGTGGCGTGAGCTCGCGCCCTAGTATGGGGGACCTTTAGTACCGGTTGGTGTTACCAACCGGTACTAAAGGTTTTTTTTTGAATTTTTTTTTTTGAAAATTTTGAAAAAAAAATTGATTTTTTTTCTATTTTTAAATTTTCTGAATTATTTGTTGATTTAGTCTCTAATCACCTCTCTTAACTGCTCGAGTGTGGATCACTCATTCCCAATCATCTAACTTCCCGGCCGGTCACCCATCCCTCTCACTACTCCAGCCCGAACACGCTTAACTTTCGGGTTCTATTCTCATTCGTTTCCGAGTCTGCACTTGTTGTTTTCCTGACAATAGTAAGATGTCAATCTTATTAACCCTCAGGGTTTAGCTTGAGCATGAAGTCACACATTTCACCGTTTGAGTTTGAAACTATTATTCTAAAAAAACAGTAATTATTTAGTAACGCTAATATTTCTTGAATAAGTTTGACCATAGTTTGACCATAGTTTGACCAAAATTCAAAAAATTGAAATAATTATTTAGTAACACTAATATTCTTGAATAATTATGTAGTAACATTAATACTTCTTGAATAATTATGTAGTAACATTAACACAAACCGGTACTAAAGGGGCTCGTGGGGACCCGGCCTGATGCCAGCCTGCCACTACCCCTTTAGTACCGGTTCGTGGCACGAACCGGTACTAAAGGCTCAACACGAACCGGTACTATTGATCGCAGCCACGAACCGGCACTATTGATCACATTAGTGCCGGTTTTTTTACAAATCGGCACTAATGTGCTTCACATTTGACCCTTTTTCTACTAGTGAACTGTCGTTTTTTATTGAAAAATCGTTTTCACATAAAAAAATCCATCACGATGAGAACTTCAAAACTAGATCTCATGTTTGACATGTTTTGATCACTTTTTTGGTGAAAAGTTACTGTAAAGTTATCAGTTATGTTGTATGTATATTAACATGTTATTTATACAAAAGTGGCCGGAGATGTGTTTTAAACAACTTCTTTCCCCTGGGTCAAATTTACAGTGGTATTTATATCTAAGTTATCAGCTTCGGATGCATGCATTACCGTGCTACTTGCACATAAGTAATTGGGTATGTTTCGATAACTTTTTATTAGGGTCTAAAGTTACCGCGTTGTTTATACCTAAGTTATCAGGTCTATGATGTGTGAGTTACCATGATATTGACAAAAAAGTTAAAGGAGGTATATTTCGTCAACAACCCTCCCCCACTCCTCACCACTAGCGCCAAAGTTATCAGGACTGAGGCGCATAAGTTACCAACTCTACGATGTGTGAGTTATCATGTTATTCACACAAAAAGTTACCAAGGGCATATTTCATCAACCACCCTCCGCCCACCCAGTCACCAGATTTACCAAAGACTCGGGTACATTAGTTATCAGGTCTACGAGGTGTGAGTTACCGTGCTATTGATATAATAGTTATCAGGGGTATATTTCATCACCCCTCCCTCGCGAAAAGTACTAGGACCGGGGTGCATAAATTATCGGGTCTCCAATGTGTGAGTTACCATGCTATTCACACGAATGTTACCAGGGGATACTTG
>NC_057813.1:752843121-752859719 GCF_018294505.1 Triticum aestivum | reverse complement strand
AAGTTACCGGAGGTATATTGCATCAACATCCTTTCCCCACCCCTCACCATCGTCGCCAAGGTTACCAAGACTGGGGCAAAATAAGTTATCAGGTCTGCGATATGTGAGTTATCATGTTATTCACACAAAAAGTTACCAAGCGTATATTTCATCAACCACCCTCCACCCATCCAATCACCAAATTTACCAAAAGACTGGGGTGCATTAGTTATCAAGTCTACGAGGTGTGAGTTACCGTGCTATTCACATAAAAGTTATCGGGGGTATACTTCATCACTCCTCCCTCACAAAAATACCAGGACCGGGGTGCATAAGTTATCAGCTCTCCGATGTGTGAGTTACCATGCTATTCACAGAAAAGTTACCGGGGGATACTTGATCATCACCCCCCCCCCCCAATGCCAAATTTATCAGGACCGGGGTACATAAATTATTAGGTCTGTGATGTGTGAGTTATCAGGGTGTTTGTGTGCAAGTTATCAGGTCCGTGGTGCATTAATGACCATGTTATTCACACAACATTATTGGGGGATGTTTCGACAAAAAAAATCAGGCCAAAAGAATCACATTAGTGGGGGAATCATTGACCTGACCACGAATTTTTAATGTTCAAACTCGTGTTAACCAAGAACAAGTATCATGTAAACTTGTTTAAAAAACAGCAAGTCTGAAGCGGGGCTAGTGGTTTGTGTCGTAGGAATTACTACTTGAGGTACATGGTTCGATTCCTATCCAGCACAGGAAGCCATCATTTTTTTAAAACGTGGGCAAGGATGCGATCGGTAAATTTTCCTCTTAATTTAGGAACATGGGCCGATGGGATGTGATCATGTGAGGAAAAAAAGTAGAGGGAACGGGCCTGCGTCAGGGAAAAAAAGTAAAAGAGAACGGGCCAGCCTCAGGAGAGACGTGGTTTGTGCGGGCGATCCGGATGGGGTCCTCGGGGTCGTGCGATCCACAACGAGCAAAAATCAGGTTGTAGGGATCTGTTGCTAACTTTCAGTCGAGGAGCTTTAGGAATTGACGCAAGTACTACACCACACAACAATTTATCACAACAAGCAGCTTAGTCCATGTGGTTCATGTCCCTCGTCACAATTCTTGAGTCTGGAGTTTAACTCCAGCTCCCAGCAAAAAATTTGGGAATTAGCACAACTTTCATTTTTGATGCTACGAGGTTTAAAAAGGTTACACTCTTATGATTTCCAACTTGGACAACTAACATGTTGTAGCTCGTTGGTCAATGGGAGCGTGCTGGGGCTGTGCGACCTGGGTTCGATCCCCATCAGGTGGTTTATTTTTCTTCCTTCGCTCTAGCAATCAGCCAATAGAAAAAAATATCTAGCTATCCATGCAGTGCGGGAAGTCGAACGTGGATTGTTCGTTGCGGATCGTGGGTCTGCCGAAGCGTGCGTGCCTGACGCAAACCAACAGTCGACTAGTCGTTAGATTTCCCCTAATCAAAATACACAATAATTATTGCCGGATAGTTAAGGAGAAGAGGAGAGATGGTGTACCTTGTCTGATTGGAGCTCACTTGGAGGATGCATGGTAGGCATTGCATTTTCACCTTGGTTGTCCTCTCGTCATCCAACACCGGCGCTCAATTTGTGAGGAAGTTACAGAAGGCCATTGAAGCCCCGCCCCTAACCCTAACCGCGCCGCCAGCCGCCCCTCCCCGCTTCTCCCCCGCTTCACCGCCGCCGGAGGGGACACCGGCGAAGCCCGCGTGGTCCCCAAGGAAGGTGGCGGCTGGGAGTATTCGCCGTTCTCGCGCAGATCTCGCGGCGGCCGGTGGCGCGCGGCGGTGTTCCGTCAGGGGCTGGCGCCTGCTGCCCATGAGGCGGCGTCCCTCACGGCGGCGGGGCTGCCCCTTAATGGCGCTTGGTGGTGGCCACGTGGCGGCGCGGGGGTGGGCCAGATCTGGGCTTCCGGTCTGCGCTTGCCGCTGCCCTCGCCATGAGGCATGGTCCGGGACGGGCCTAGCACCGGTGCTGCTGGCCAGAACGCACGTTGGCAGCGCCCTACTTCATCTTGCGTCGTCTCATTGGCCAATGGTGATGGTCATCTTCATCGTCAAAGATGGCCGGCCAGAGGCTTGGTGATCAGATCTCGAGATCCATCATCTAGTCCCGGATGCGAGTTGGGGAGACATGGTTGCCGATGAAAACCGAGCCGTTGGCAGGCGATGGTGGCGTTCTACGCCGTTACCTTGATGGAGGCATTGTCATGTAAGTATTGTTGACCCACTCGTGCTGCTCTCGTTGAAACCCTAGGATCTGGTGTTCCAGATCAGATAATGGCGACACTGCGGTGTTGTTTCTCTCTTGGGAGCATCGTTTGTGGAGCAGCGCTGGAAGTCAGAGGCGGGAGGTGGAGCGGCTTCGTCTTGCACGGAGCTTCAGTGGAGATGTCAAGTCATGCCTGACCGACAGGTGCTACGCTTTGTCATGCCTGGTCGGCAGGTGCTACGCACGACAGATCTTCCAAAGACTTCAAGCTGTGTCAGCTGGTGGTACTTGGCAGCATGGTGCTGAGGTGTATCAGTGGCGACCACGACGTGCACAGTTGTTTGCACGCAGTGAGGAGGTGCCGTTGAGCGTCGTGGTGGCGTCGACGATAGCTAGACCGACCAAAGGTTGATGCATCAGTACAATTCTGAAGATGGAGCGGTGGCAGTTGGCGGTGGCGGCCTCTGAGAGCACGCCGGACCGGTGAGATCCATGCCCGGCAGGCGTCCTGGATGGGTCCTCATGTCTTAGATGTTAGGTTTGGCTGCGATGTCTATTTGGTATTAGGCCCAGGCTATCTGCGCCCCTTCATCAACTGGATAGGTGTAGCGACAGTTTGTTGCTTAGACGGCGGCTTTAGTCTTACTGTGATATTACTTTGTAAGGTCTTGTGAGAATAATTAATAAAGTGGTCGTATGCATCGCCCAGATGCAGAGGCCGGGGGTCATCCTCCTTTTCTAAAAAAACAAAAGGCCGTTGAAAGCATCTTCGTAGAGGGGGAGTTTCCGTAATCCTAAACATAAAGATGCTACTCCCTCCGTCACGGTTTAGAAGGCGCGCTTGGAAATTCTCTGAGACCTAGGTGGTTATCTATTGGTTGTGAGATGGGGCTAAAAAATAGCATTCACACTACGCATGCATATAGAAATAGTACTCCGGAGTACTAATTAGCTACTAGAAATAAATGCAATGCGCCCTAAACCTTGTCTATTATGGAAACGCACGCAAATTTAACTGTGTCTTCTAAACCGTGACGGAGGAAGTATGTCAGTAATACTAAACATAAAGATGCTATGTTCCGTACAAAAAAAAACTCGAATACCATATAGGAGAGTACTTTTTTATCCTTGTATATACTACATATAATCTATTTACTATTCTTTTTTTAGCTCACATAATAATCCAACCATCAAGGTGATCTGAATGATTTCAAGTTGCTAAAATGAAACATACAGAGAAAGTATGCATGAATAGTATAACAGATTAAAATAAATAACATCCATGGAAATCAAGTAAATATCCATGGAAATTGGAGCATCCAGAATTCAGTTAAATGACCGACCATTGTACATTATGAACTTAATAGTTTGAACCCTAATCATCGAACACAGGTATGCCATCGGTAGCACCTAAGCCCAACAGTACCTCAATTTGTGGAGTTATATCCACAAAAGTTTACCGATATCTTCTGTGACAACCTTGTTCCTATGAAATCAAATGGAAACTTTATTCGGCGACATCAAACACGGAAATACACACCAGAATTTTTCTCAGCGTGATTAGCGAAACATTAGCTGATCCACCTTAGTTCACTCAAATTAGTTGATTCAAAAAAAACTTCTGATGAAAGAAACTCATTGGGGATATAGGTCACAACATCCTTTCAACTACTTGAAAATAGTACGGACCTTCCAGGCTTCCACTAAGCAAGGTGGTACTAATGTGCTCGCAGCTGCATTCTTGGCACCACGAGATTGGGATGACTGGACCCTTGGAAATTTACCACATGGAACACATCCATTTGATTTTCTTTCCATTGATCAGCAGAACCTCTATGGAGAAACTTAACAGCGGGGAGAGCAGCGGGGGTGTATGCATCCGAAAGGCCAGCGGCCCATGCCACATGATCGTCCCGCCCAACAGCGGCTGGAACACTAGTCCGGGTTTCATCAACACAACATCGGCGGAAGCGTCATCCTCGGCACAGCAGACGCCGCAAGGATTCCATTGGACCCGCCTCGACTCCAGCCGCTTGTCAGGGGAGGTGGGTGCAGGGCCCTCAGCTGCGTCAACACCAAAAGGAAGTATATGTTCTCTTATAAGACGAGAATGTAGATTTCATGGCCTATTGGCATATTACTGGAAAGATTCACCTCACTTTTACAACTTTAAAAACAAGGCATGTGGCAAATAGGAAAGTGTTTTTACCAATGAAAGGAAACAAAGAAGAAGTGATAATGCATACATAATCATAATCTGCATGTATAATCTAACCTTTGCTTGCATTGGCTTGTCTAAATCTGCTGAAACAAACACCTACCGGCTACCGGCTGGCCCACCATTCTCGACAATGACAAACATCCATCTTGATTGTGCCTACCGTCCAAGTTTTCATTTATTTCTCGAGACTTCCTTCCCACATCTCTGCCTCCATATCTAGTAACACCATATGCATCACTCAATCACATGGGTAACAAGAAAACTCATCGGTTTGAGTGGTAGCATGCCAAGTTTCCATCTAAAAACTAGAGAGACCAAGAACAATGCATCTGTTAACACAAAATGGAAAAATGGCATCGCTTTGGTGATCTATGCATGATATGTGTAACCATATGCTATACTAGAAGCTTACATACATATGTTTTGAACTTTTGACAGAACAAGGCATTCTCTGCAAACATCTCATGTTGTAATAGAACTAGACAGCTTGTAGTCACATTTAGCACCCGAAAACTAGACCATGTAGGAACATGCATAGCAAGTACAAGGAACCCGGAATAAGCGTGTGTGTTTTATGAGAAAAGGAATGTGGATTTCATGCCCTATTTTCTTACATATTAGGTTAAAATTCATTCAATATTACAACTTTAAAATCAGGACTATGTAGGGAGAGTAGATCATCTTTACCAACAAAAGGAGCAACAATCAAATGCAGATGCATACACAATTTAAATCAAGACTATGTAGGGAGAGTAAAGAATCTTTACCAACAAGAGGAGCAACAATCAAATGCAGTTGCAAACACAATTTAAATCAGTACTATGTAGGGAGAGTAAAGCATCTTTACCAACAAAAGGAGCAACAATCAAATGCAGATGCATACACATGTTTTCCTAACCTTGGCTTGAATTGACTCGTGTGGATCTTCTGAAGGGTAATTTTATCATGCAACTATACATCCACATCTAGCAGGACCATCTGCATCACAAGGTTCACAAAAAGAACTTCTCAGGTTGAGTGGCACCATGCCATGATTTTCTTAAAGAGGGTTAGATCAAGAAAAATTATGATCTTACAGGAGGTTGCCACAAGTATGACAGGGCATGGAAGACAGGGAGTGGCGGGCCGTTGGATGCACTGACTGTTCACGGGCTTCAGAAGAAAGGAGGCGGAGGCGCTTGGTCGACGTAGGAGGAGCAATGTTTGGGGCGCGGCAGATGGAGAGGCAATAGCAAAGTACCGCCATTTAGGGCATGTACAATGGTTGATAAGATAGTCTTATCTTAAGTCTTGCATGTGATTTAGAGATGACAAATTTTTTTGTCTACAATGGGTCATATCTTAGCCTTATCTTCAATAACTAGTAATTCCTAAAAATGTGGTGAGACATATTGTGCTAAGAGATCATCTCTTGTCTTCTCTTAAATAAGAAAAGACAAGTCTTTTCTTATGAGTTCTCTTTCCTCCACCTCATCATCTATCCTACGTGGCATTGCTAAGAAAGAACCATTGTACATGCCCTTATAGAGGAGATTATGTAGGGCTTGGGGGACGATAAGCGAGAGGGGAATGCGGGGAGGTGTTGGATGTGAGCACGATCCGCGTGAGGGGCGCGAGAGGAGCCCGCAGCCAATGGATTGAAGCAGCCGGCTGCTACACGAACGGGTGAAGGGAGTGAGAGGGAGGGAGTAATGGAGGAGGAGACGGCGCGTGCATGGGACAGAGCAATGGCAACAAATTGGTGCGTTGATTCTGGGAGAGGAAGACGAGAGGATTGAAGAGAGCGCCTGATTTCAAGGAGGATTGAAGAGAGGGCCTGATTTCAAGGATGAAGACGAGAGGAACGAGATTGGTTCAGTAGAGGGCGATTTATTTGGAGGAGAGAGATACAGATGAGACGTAGGTCCACCCACCTAGGGGATGGATGGACATATCTTGAGGCTGGTACGGATTGATTCATGTTCCATTGATAGTGCGACATATCTCTCGGATTGCATGGTAAGTTTGCTTCTTTGCGTGTGCGTGTGCGTGTGCGAAAGATTGCATGGGGGTATTTCTCTCTGTGATTTGTTAAGTTTCTTAATACTGCTGGACGTGGAGTAACTAGTAGTACTGCCTCCCATGGCTAAGGAAAATAATTCTACTATGAGACCGGGTCTCTTTTCTCATCCCATGAGACCCTAAGATGCCACGTGTTTTTCACCAATCTCAAAGTACTCTTTCTTCCCCAATCCATCTTTCCTAATTACCGTCTCCTCCAAGTCTACTTTCTACCATTTCGCTCGGTGAAGCATCCGACGTTTTGTTCGGGGTGCGTTCGTACAGGACGTCTCTGGGTAGCCCCGTTTCTCACATCAATGGCTGCAGCTAGCCATTAGAGGCCGTCAGGTAATATGAGCTCGTCGTACATGTAGAAGTAGAGTGACCTCGGCGGCATCCAAACACGGCGGCATGAACCAGGTGGGTATCCGAATCACCGGTCGAAGATGGCATGTCACAGATTATCTTTTCCTTCTCAAAGGGAGTATGAGAGCAATAGATCCAAGTGCGAACTAATGTGTACAGCTATGGAAACAGGCCCTGGCTTTTCGACACTACCATCCTAAAATTTCAAACAAGATGGTCAGCATTCCAAACCTCATGCTGACCAGCATGGTCGACAGCATAAGTACTGCTGATGGCAAATGGATTGTGTAGACTACAAATCTACACAACAAAATATATCTACTACAGGAGGTACATCTTTCATAGACAACATGAGCCAAAAGCACAGGTCCTCCTAATCCTCATCAGGGACACATGCCAACCTCTATACATTGGCTGACGACACAAGATATAAAAGGAAAAATAACTACTTGTGTTTCAAGCAAGTACTACACATGCAAAAGATTCCAGCAAAGAGGTCAATCCACTCTTCACTCGTACCCATGCTTTTTCTTGACAGCCCAGATCATCGAAACATGTATTGCGGGCCACTTCAGCTTCACAGCCAACAACTCCAGGTGCCAGCCGAAGAGGTCTGGATCAGAATTGGAAATACAAACTTTTACAGCATTTTTTTTTTGACATGACCATGAAACAAATAAGTGAAACACTAGTTTTTACATCAATAAAAAAAGTTTCTATTTTGCAGATAGATTTAATATCTTAAAGCTACTAATATGGCAGTAGTCAGACAGATTCAATATCCCACAAGAACAAACATTCCTATTTTGCATCACCAGCTCCCAGAACCAAGGAAGCTACAGTTTGAAACCGCGTACACAACAAGCTAGAGCTACAGGATTCGAGTTGTTACAAATTCATCTAGCCCAAAATTACAACTTGATCAATGATCAACGGGAGATGCAAGAAAACAACACATACAGCTAATCTGTCATATTACAATTAACTTGCAACCACTGCTAAGTTTTCAAAACAGATTCGACAAAATTATTACATAACCAAGTTTTCGAAGGAGCCCACCATCCAGATCAACCCGCATAAGGAGGTTGACACTTCTCCAAAGGAGGAACCCAGCAGCACCGGAGACAACTCGAATCCGACAATGGCAGTGGCGACAGCGGCTAGGATAATGCTGAAAAAGGAAAAGATATCAAATCAGACATTTCAAGGTTCAACCATGGTTGGTATCCCAACATGCAAGCAGGATTTTATTCAACCCAAAAATAAAACAGTCTACATCTACATGTAGATACAATTTCGATTTGATCAAGACTTGTAGACCGATGAAAAAGTTGGATGTTTCATAGGCAGGACGACCATCCACTCTTCATCAGCAAAGGAACCCTCTCTATTAAAATATGGCCAACACATAACTTATGCTACAGTTTTCTAAAAAATCACTTGTCCTTGCTGCATGTAAATCCAATATGCATGCAACACTTGTCACTAAACTAGAAACAATAGATCTTCCATATGATTGAATTATTTGCAGTATGAGGAGAGCCAACCAAAAGTATGTGCACTAGTACTAGTGCACATGTTATGGCTAGTAAGGGACTAAAAAAGTTTTTGAAATTGCAGATGCCCCTAGCATGGATCTCTCTCTCTCTCTCTCTCAAATAGTTAATTAATAAGGGACTTTCAGGCTTCCCATCTCTGAATGGATTGCGCTGCTGTACAAACTAACAAGGATGAGCATTTCATTTGTACCCAAGATTAAACCTGGAGCGCAAACTAACTAACAAGGATGAGCAATTGGTGATGTTGTACAAGCTCAGCAATGAGGCATGTTTGTGTCTTAGAAAAGAAACATGTGTTGTTTTTTCCATCAAAATAAGTAAAATTAAGCAGTCCAAGTAAATATGCTCAGCTCAAGCAATAATTATCTGAGAAAAAAATCACCTTTCCAAAACCAATATTCACGCAATGCTTGGCATCACTAAACTAGAAACAAATGTGAGTGACACAAGTAGAAATAGTAGGCTCTGGTCCTAGCAACAAAACATATCACGTATCCATCAAGGGGGGCTACAAAGAACGAAGGAAACAACGACAAGAGAAGGGAGACCTTCCATGGTGGCATCCCTACATCCATAGAGCCGCTGCTGCTGACCTTGAAGATGCAGCCTTGCCGTGCCCTCTTTCTGCTGCTCCTGTACGTACCAAGGAACCCTGCTGCTGCTGCACGCATAACAAATAAGAAATCGGTTTTGAGATCAAATCAAAACCTTCCATGAGAGAGAGAGAGGGAGAGAGAGATGAAACCTTCCATGGCGTCGTCCTGGTGGGGAAGTAGCAGAGCAGGAGCAGCAGGAGTAGCAGGGCTTTCGTCAGGTTATCTGCATTTTTTTAGACTATCAGTTATCCGCATTTGCAACAGATGTAGGCAACAAGTCAGAATGAACAGTGACACATAACCATTGGTTGACATCAAACACCCTCTCGCTTAGACGCTGCCTTGCTTGTAGTGCATGAGCTGCGAGGTGAAGTTGGCGATGGCGCCATCAGGTCTCGTTTGATTTCACCTACACCATATGCAATTTGGATCAGTGGATTGTAGTTGGCAATTAGCTTGGATTGCTAATGGGCAGACAGAATTTGTTCAAACGGTAGTAAACACGAAAAAGTACACCAAGAGAGAGTCATCTGACAGTTTGGCATATCAATGCAATCTCCGGTGAGAATTACTAACATAATGATTGTGGGATGAAAGAGAACCAGTGGTTCCGCAATCATGGATTCTTATGGCGCTAGAGTGACCAATTATGGTGTCCATAGTAATTGATTCGAGCAGTGTTACAAGCTTTGCGGTTCTTACAATTATAAAGCTATTGTATTAAAAAATTCAGAAAGACCTTAGCTTGAAGGTAATTCTGAAGTTGCATAATCAACAACTGCATCACATGAATAATTTGCACCGCATCTTCAAGGTAAGGGGACAGACCTGTACTCCGAAAATATCTGTGAAAATGTTTTACAGAACCATGGTTCAGCCGAACCTACGCTCGACACCATTGATTTCTAGACACTATTCATAAGAATCCATGCATGGTTGATTAAAAAATGCAGTTGATATGCATGTCTATTCATGAGGATCCATGCATGGTTGATTAAAAAATATAGTTGACATGCATGTCACAGATCCACATGTAGTAAGATGTTAAATCATACGGCATAGACCATAGGTTCGATTGAACCATGGTCCTGAATCACGTCTCTCAAATATCTGCCTACCATCAATTAGAAGGCCATTGTCTCCAGTAGCTTCCTTCATTTTTGGTGCAGCTTCCTGTTGAAGCACACAAATCTTTGTGAGCATGACAGCAATCATGCCACGACCATGGTCGATAAAAAGAACGCTGCTTCATGTACTGATTTTGTTTCTCGTCAGGACAGGTTTCGAGTACCAGTATAGTCGAAGCTGGAGGCTTTGTCGGTGGTTCCGGTGAAGTGCAGCTGGCTGCTCCACCAGTACTTGTAACAGTGCCTCACCTGGTCCGGCCACACGCACAACTGTTAGGTAGATATAATCTTGAGTTCGTGTCTAGTCTAATCCTGATCGGGGTGGCCGGTGATTAGGCCCGTTCTGAACGTTAGGAAGTCTTGGCCGTGTCCATGTTAGTTTGGTTAGGATTAACAGTACGTGTCCATATTGAGTCCTAGTAGTAGTCAGCTTTGGCTGAGTTAGTACGTCCAGTAGTCCGTCTAGGTTTTTAGTAGGAGTCCTAGTAGGATTTGGTTAGTCGTGTAAGTTTAGGTTGTTTGGGTCGGCTGGTCCCTGTATGTATATATATACACGGGCAGGCCATGGCTTTTGTATTATCGCGAGAAAAGGAGAATATCAATAAAGAGGAAAAAGAAAGGCACGATACGTGCCTTTGGCGAAAGTTTTGCGTGTGCGTGTTCATCGTGATTTGATGTGATCGATCCTATGGACGAAGTTCCAACAATTGGTATCAGAGCAAGGTCGAGGTGAAGCTGTGCTTGCCCCGGGGTAGCGACCCGACTAGCGCCTCGGGGCGGGCAATGAAATCGCTGGGTGGTGCAGTGACGCAGAGGATCAAGCGATCGTCGTTCGGCGAAGCGACAAGGAGGGAGGCGGCATGCTGTCGTCGACATAGTGATGGAAGATGATCGTTGATGGGAGCAGTGGTGCCGAGGTGCGGCACTGGAGCTCATCAAGATCGTCGTCTGGGGGAGCCGGATGAGTCAAGGAGTCGTGCGAGTTTGCACGGTCAGTTGTCGTTGTGTCTGTGAGTCGTCGTCGTGTCCAAGTGCTCGTCTTGGTGATGATTCGTTGGAGTGGAAGCAGTGCGCGCGGTGTTCCGTGAGTCATGTCCATGTCCTCGTGGAGCGTCCTGGTTGCGACCAGTGTGGATTTGGTGTGATGCCGAAGGCGGATGATGGTAGGCAAGGCCATCGTAAAGCAAGGGGTTGTGCGACTAGTGGAAAGTGGATCTACTGCAAGCATGTGCAAGAAGTATGGTGCGGACCGAGTGTAAGGCAGAGGCCAAGCAATGGCGGTCGCACAACATTGTAGAGCAAGGAGGTTCTGCATGTTTCCAGACGGGTCATACTTAGTGTACGGATATGACAGCTGAAGATCAAGCTCGGCGTGTAGTAGGACAATGACCATTTAAGTTGAACGACGTGAAGACTGATGATGTGTCCAGTCTTGCACGTTGCATGCGTAGATGCGGCCGTATGGGCAGATAGTCCGGATCATGCGTCAGAGTTTGGATCGTCAAGTTTTGCATCTACGACGAGTCAAGACAAGAACGAGCATGAGGAAGATGATAAGTCAAGATTAGAGGGAGATTGTTAGGTATAATCTTGAGTTCGTGTCTAGTCTAATCCTGATCGGGGTGGCCGGTGATTAGGCCCGTTCTGAACGTTAGGAAGTCTTGGCCGTGTCCATGTTAGTTTGGTTAGGATTAACAGTACGTGTCCATATTGAGTCCTAGTAGTAGTCAGCTTTGGCTGAGTTAGTACGTCCAGTAGTCCGTCTAGGTTTTTAGTAGGAGTCCTAGTAGGGTTTGGTTAGCCGTGTAAGTTTAGGTTGTTTGGATCGGCTGGTCCCTGCATGTATATATATACACGGGCAGGCCATGTCTTTTGTAGTATCGTGAGAAAAGGAGAAAATCAATAAAGAGGAAAAAGAAAGGCACGACACGTGCCTTTGGCGAAAGTTTTACGTGTGCGTGTTCATCGTGATTTGATGTGATCGATCTTGTGGACGAAGTTCCAACAATTGGTATCATAGCAAGGTTGAGGTGAAGCTGTGCTTGCCTCGGGGTAGCGACCCGACTAGCGCCTCGGGGCGGGCAATGAAATCGCTGGGTGGTGCAGCGACGCAGAGGATCAAGCGATCGTCGTTCGACGAAGTGACAAGGAGGGAGGCGGCAGGCTGTCGTCGGCATAGTGATGGAAGATGATCGTTGATGGGAGCAGTGGTGCCGAGGTGCGGCGCTGGAGCTCATCAAGATCGTCGTCTGGGGGAGTCGGATGAGTCAAGGATTCGTGCGAGTTTGCATGGTCAGTCGTCGTTGTGTCTGTGAGTCGTCGTCGTGTTCAAGTGTTCGTCTTGGTGATGATTTGTTGGAGTGCAAGCGGTGCGCGCGGTGTTCCGTGAGTCATGTCCATGTCCTCGTGGAGCGTCCTGGTTGCGGCCAGTGTGGATACGGTGTGATGCCGAAGGCGGACGATGGTAGGCGAGGCCATCGTAAAGCAAGGAGGTGTGCGATTAGTGAAGAGTGGATCTACTGCAAGCATGTGCAAGAAGTATGGTGCGGACCGAGTGTAAGGCAGCGGCCAAGCAATGGCGGTCGCACAACATTGTCGAGCAAGGAGGTTTTGCATGTTTCCAGACGGGTCATACTTAGTGTACGGATATGACAGCTGAAGATCAAGCTCGGCTTGTAGTGGGACAATGACCAGTTAAGTTGAACGACGTGAAGACTGATGATGTGTCCAGTCTTGCACGTTGTATGCGTAGATGCGGCCGTGTGGGCTGATAGTCCGGATCACGCTTCAGCGTTTGGATCGTCAAGTTGTGGATCTACGGCGAGTCAAGACAAGAACGAGCATGAGGAAGATGATAAGTCAAGATTAGAGGGAATTGTTAGGTATAATCTTGAGTTCGTGTCTAGTCTAATCCTGATCGGGGTGGCCGGTGATTAGGCCCGTTCTGAACGTTAGGAAGTCTTGGCCGTGTCCATGTTAGTTTGGTTAGGATTAACAGTACGTGTCCATATTGAGTCCTAGTAGTAGTCAACTTTGGCTGAGTTAGTACGTCCAGTAGTCCGTCTAGGTTTTTAGTAGGAGTCCTAGCAGGGTTTGGTTAGCCGTGTAAGTTTAGGTTGTTTGGATCGGCTGGTCCCTGCATGTATATATATACACGGGCAGGCCATGTCTTTTGTATTATCGTGAGAAAAGGAGAAAATCAATAAAGAGCAAAAAGAAAGGCACGACACGTGCCTTTGGCGAAAGTTTTGCGTGTACGTGTTCATCGTGATTTGATGTGATCGATCCTGTGGACGAAGTTCCAATAATTGGTATCAGAGCAAGGTTGAGGTGAAGTTGTGCTTGCCCCGGGGTAGCGACCCGACTAGCGCCTCGGGGCGGGCAAGGAAATCGCTGGGTGGTGCAGCGACGCAGAGGATCAAGCGATCGTCGTTCGGCGAAGCGACAAGGAGGGAGGCGGCAGGCTGTCGTCGGCATAGTGATCGAAGATGATCGTTGATGGGAGCAGTGGTGCCGAGGTGCGGCGCTGGAGCTCATCAAGATCGTCGTCTGGGGGAGTCGGATGAGTCAAGGAGTCGTGCTAGTTTGTCGTTGTGTCTGTGAGTCGTCGTCGTGTTCAAGTGCTCGTCTTGGTGATGATTCGTTGGAGTGCAAGCGGTGCACGCGGTATTCCGTGAGTCATGTCCATGTCCTCGTGGAGCGTCCTGGTTGCGGCCAGTGTGGATTCGGTGTGATGCCGAAGGCGGACGATGGTAGGCAAGGCCATCGTAAAGCAAGGAAGTGTGCGACTAGTGGAGAGTGGATCTACTGCAAGCATGTGCAAGAAGTATGGTGCGGACCGAGTGTAAGGCAGCGGCCAAGCAATGGCGGTCGCACAACATTGTAGAGCAAGGAGGTTCTGCATGTTTCCAGACGGGTCATACTTAGTGTACGGATATGACAGTTGAAGATCAGGCTCGGCGTGTAGTGGGACAATGACCAGTTAAGTTGAACGAGTGAAGACTGATGATGTGTCCAGTCTTGCATGTTGCATGCGTAGATGCGGCCGTATGGGCTGATAGTCCGGATCATGCGTCAGAGTTTGGATCGTCAAGTTGTGGATCTACGGCGAGTCAAGACAAGAACGAGCATGAGAAAGAAGATAAGTCAAGATTAGAGGGAGATTGTTAGGTATAATCTTGAGTTCGTGTCTAGTCTAATCCTGATCGGGGTGGCCGGTGATTAGGCCCGTTCTGAACGTTAGGAAGTCTTGGCCGTGTCCATGTTAGTTTGGTTAGGATTAACAGTACGTGTCCATATTGAGTCCTAGTGGTAGTCAGCTTTGGCTGAGTTAGTACGTCCAGTAGTCCGTCTAGGTTTTCAGTAGGAGTCCTAGTAGGGTTTGGTTAGCCGTGTAAGTTTAGATTGTTTGGGTCGGCTAGTCCCTGCATGTATATATATACACGGGCAGGCCATGTCTTTTGTATTATCGTGAGAAAAGGAGAAAATCAATAAAAAGGAAAAAGAAAGGCACGACACGTGCCTTTGGCTAAAGTTTTGCGTGTGCGTACTCATCGTGATTTGATGTGATCGATCCTGTGAACGAAGTTCCAACAATTGGTATCAGAGCAAGGTCGAGGTGAAGCTGTGCTTGCCCCGGGATAGCGACCCGACTAGCGCCTCGGGGCGGGCAATGAAATCGCTGGGTGGTGCAGCGACACAGAGGATCAAGCGATTGTCGTTCGGCGAAGCGACAAGGAGGGAGGCGGCAGGCTGTCGTCGACATAGTGATGGAAGATGATCGTTGATGGGAGCAGTGGTGCCGAGGTGCGGCGCTGGAGCTCATCAAGATCGTCGTCTGGGGGAGTCGGATGAGTCAAGGAGTCATGCGACTTTGCACGGCCAGTCGTCGTTGTGTCTGTGAGTCGTCGTCGTGTCCAAGTGCTCGTCTTGGTGATGATTCGTTGGAGTGGAAGCGGTGCGCGCGGTGTTCCGTGAGTCATGTCCATGTCCTCGTGGAGCGTCCTGGTTGCGGCCAGTGTGGATTCGGTGTGATGCCGAAGGCGGACGATGGTAGGCAAGGCCATCGTAAAGCAAGGAGGTGTGCGATTAGTGGAGAGTGGATCTACTGCAAGCATGTGCAAGAAGTATGGTGCGGATCGAGTGTAAGGCAGCGGCCAAGCAATGGCGGTCGCACAACATTGTAGAGCAAGGAGGTTCTGCATGTTTCCAGACGGGTCATACTTAGTGTACGGATATGACAGCTGAAGATCAACCTCGGCATGTAGTGGGACAGTGACCAGTTAAGTTGAACGACGTGAAGACTGATGATGTGTCCAGTCTTGCACGTTGCATGCGTAGATGCGACTATATGGGCTGATAGTCCGGATCATGCGTCAGAGTTTGGATCGTCAAGTTGTGGATCTACGGCGAGTCAAGACAAGAACGAGCATGAGGAAGATGATAAGTCAAGATTAGAGGGAGATTGTTAGGTATAATCTTGAGTTCGTGTCTAGTCTAATCCTGATCGGGGTGGCCGGTGATTAGGCCCGTTCTGAACGTTAGGAAGTCTTGGCCGTGTCCATGTTAGTTTGGTTAGGATTAACAGTACGTGTCTATATTGAGTCATAGTAGTAGTCAGCTTTGGCTGAGTTAGTACGTCCAGTAGTCCGTCTAGGTTTTTAGTAGGAGTCCTAGTAGGGTTTGGTTAGCCGTGTAAGTTTAGGTTGTTTGGGTCGTCTGGTCCCTGCATGTATATATATACGGGCAGGCCATGGCTTTCGTATTATCGTGAGAAAAGGAGAAAATCAATAAAAAGGAAAAAGAAAGGCACGACACGTGCCTTTGACGAAAGTTTTGCGTGTGCGTGTTCATCGTGATTTGATGTGATCGATCCTATGGACGAAGTTCCAACAACAACGCCAACAGGTCGCCGCCCGCCTCCTCCCTCCGGCAAAAGGTTCTCAAATGTGTGCGGCATGGAAGCTGCTCATGCTCTGCTACTTCCTGCAGAGTTGAGACCATGGTGAGAGAGAGAGAGAGAGAGAGAGAGAGCAGAGGCGAAATCCATGGAAGGAGGAGGAGGAGGAGAGGGATCTGTTGCTGCACCTCCTTCCTGCAGCTCGGCATGCTAGGGTTTGGGGCGTCTCTGTCCATGGCTGCTGCCAGGAACGGGCCTCCATGGCCGACCTCGAGGACGGTCACGGATCTGGTCGCCGATGCCGTCGTGGATCTGGGCACTGCCTCATCTTGTCGTTGGGTCCCTTCCTTCCCTCCCCTCCCTCCTCCCCTGGGAGAGAGAGAAGGTGAGGGGGTGGCGCTTGAGGGAGAGGAGTCCGCCCGCGGTGGGGTTGGGGTTGGCGCGGCGGCGGGGTTGTGGTTGGGGGTCGCCGGCGGGGCTGCTGGAAAGAAGGAAAGGGTGGGGTAGAAGGCGGCATCGCTGGGGGGCAGGAGAGGAGGTCGCCGGCGTGGCTGTGGAG
>NC_057813.1:752830671-752842857 GCF_018294505.1 Triticum aestivum | reverse complement strand
TTGCTTTCGTTTCTAAATTTTGAGACGGGTAGCTTCGCGGGCCACCTCGGCGGACGGGCGCGAAATGCAAATAGTATTTCACGGGACGAGATTTCTCACGGATCAACGAGATCCCACTTTGATCGATGTCAACCACTCGTTCTTTTCCTGTCATACCCGATGGCAGACAGACCACTTCACGCGGACCGTGCTCCTCCTCTGTATGATTGCTAGGGACGGGTTTGGATGGGTGAAATTAGGAGCAGGCAGAGAAGGGTTCGTAGATGGAGTGGCGGACCCAAAGGGGCCGTGCGTAGGGGTTGTAGAAGAGTGTCTTATGTTGTGATTGATACGAAGGGAGTATACAAAATGAATGTCAAAGAAAGACTTATATTTTGGTACGGAGGGAGTGTGTGTAGCCCAAAAATCGAAAAGAAAAAGAAAAAAAGGATCGAGGCTCCACGTACGTACACTAGATAGCCACGCATGAAGTGCGCTGTGCACTTAACAAGCAAGAAAACCGAAGGAAGGAAGGAAGGAAGGAAAGAAAAAAAAGTGCACGTTTGAACGAAGGAGCGTGCACGAGGAGGAATCAGCGTTTGAACGTGTTGACCTGAGGACTCGGAAGAAAGCGGATGGATGGGTCGTTCGCTCGCGACGTGCACGCACGCTTTCCTTCCTTCCTTCCTTCCTTCCTTCCTTCCTGGTGAAGATGGTGAAGATAGACGGGCGGCACAAGTAAAGTATTACATACCAGTGGTTGCTGGCGGTGTGGGATAAACAGCCGCGGGCCGCCGTTCAAGAACAGCCGCTGGGTATGGCGACGTGCCAAAGAGATGCACACCTACTTCTACCTGAAGGTGGTCCTCTCAGCGTCCCCATGCCCCGGAAGCTACACCGCCATGCTGATCCTGCATCGAGATTTCGGCGCCCCCGCATTCGCCACCGCGGAGGAACCTTCCTGGAGGCTGGCGCCGTCGCATGACGGCGTCCAGGACGCCATCCACCACGGTGGCAAGTTCTACTCCGTATCCTACTCCGGCGACGTGGAGTCGTGGGAACGTGACGCGGGGTCCGGCGTGTTCACGAGCACCGCCGTCGCGCCAAGGCTGGTCATCCAAGACAAAGCAGAAGCCAGCTCATCGTCATGCCAAAAGTATCTGGCAACGGCGCCAGGAGGGCAGCTGATGGTGCTGCTCAAGTACCCAGAGAAGTGTGCGTGCTATGTCCTCGAGGATGACGGGCAGTGGAAGGAGACTAGGGACATCTCCGACATCCCGCGGTTTGTTGGGGTAAACAATGTCCACAACGACAAAGCGCTCGCCCAGTACAGGTGCTGCGGTTACGCCCATGTCGAGGTCAATGTCGACTACGACGACGAACAGCCCTATCTCGAGGAAGACACCATATTGATCTCGACTGATAGCAAGGCCACCATGCCCGATGACCTCTGTGCCCCCAACCCCGTCCTGGCAGTCGTGCATGAGCCCACCATGCCCGCCCCGTATCCCGGACACTTGGTCCTGGGCTCCTCATGTGGGTGGCTCGCCAGTGCCGACGACCGTGCCCAGATCTACCTCATTAACCCGGACACAGGCGAGCAGCACACACTCCCGCATATCTCTACCATTGGAGTCCTCCTGCCCTACGCAGGTGACTGCTTCTGCTTCAAGGTTGACCGCCTCTTGACTGCTCGGTTTGGCTGTGGGCCGCCGTTTAAAGACCACTGCTGGGGACCAGACGGGAAGGGGACACTCACACTCAGTGCCCACCAGATGCGCATTTGGTTCTATCGGAAGACGGTCCTCTCAGCATCTCCGCACCCCGGCAGCTACACCGCCATGCTAATCCCGCATCGAATTTTTGGTGCCCCGGCCTTCGCCACCGCGGAGGACCCTACCTGGAGGTTGGCACCATCGCGTGAGGGTATCGAGGATGCCATCCACCATCACGGCTAGTTCTACTCCATCTCTTACTCGGGTGTTGTGGAGTTGTGGGAACATGATGCGGAGTCCGGTGCGTTCATGAGCACGACCGTCGCGCCAAGGCTGGACATTGAAGGCAGCCTGCCATCCTGTCGCAAGTATCTCAGGGCGACGCCAAGAGGGCGGCTGATGGTGGTGCACAAGTATAGAGAGGCCTTCAAGGTGCATGTCCTCGGCGCCGACCAGCAGTGGAAGGATATTAGGGACATCAGTGAGATAGACTAGGGCTCAGTTCTTTTGGCCACTTCTCCCATAAGCCGCCCCTCCTCACTTCTCTGATAAGCTGTCCCTAGAAGCCCAAACAAATTGGGAGGACGACATATGAAATAAGATGGTGATGGGATGGATTAGGGGAAGGCCACTCAAAGAACTGTGCTAGGATGACGTGGAGGACAAGTAGAAGATGGGCCTCGAGACCAAGTCTGCGAAAGGAGGAGAAGATGTTGGATGAGCACCAGTATATGAGCAAGATCTTATATGCTTGGTATCTCTCTTAGGTAGTGTCTGTCATAGATTCTGAGTGTGAGTGTAATTAGAGATATATTTGGACGGGATATGCTAGTATTGTTATTGGACCTTTCCGTCTCTTGAACGTGCAAATTGGAAATTTCATATTTTGTTTCGGGTGAGAGCTGTTTTCCCCGACATACACAAAATTGTTGCTCCCTTCAGTAGTATTCCTAAGTTCACTTTCTGGTTTTCTCAGAGAGGAGGATTGGTTTCATTACACGCAAAAAACAAGTCTAGCTTGACAATCAAGAATCCTGCCTGACCATGATCAATGACGAGATTCCTTTTGGCTCTCAACCCCATCTCTACTTTATGTATACATGCACTACTGGAATTTCATTCTTTGTCGAGTGCCCGGAAAACTCGGTAAAGACATTGCCGACTTCAGCTCTCGGTGAAGGACTCTCACCGCAGAACATTACTACGGTGTCATCGCCATCTGTGTGTGTGGGGGGCACACCTCGGAGCCGCGTATTGCCTCTTTAAACATCCCACCACACATAAAGACATGTATGAGCACCCGTCGTGATGCTTTCATGGCATTACTACTCCCCTAATGCCCCCGGCTGGCCTAACCTGGCACCTTTGACCCAAAGATCTACACCTTTGACTTTCGCCGGACGGACTTTGACCAATGGACATTTTCACCTGGTTCTGATAGGTCAGCCCATAGGAACACTTCAAAACAAGGTGTGGACCAAACCCACCATAAGGTTCCCTCTGCGTCGACCGACGCGCCGTTTCCCTATCCAAGTGCAGACGGCAGCACTGTCCGTGAAGGGGGTCACACTCCGGAGCCATGTGTCAGATGTTTGCACCTACCACCACATTTCTAGACATGTAAGAGGACCCAACGCAAGATTTGGTGGCATAGCTAGCCCCGGAAGGCCCTCGACCACACCCATAGACATGCGAAGACCAATCCGTAATGGGATATTTTTTTCAGATACTTGTGCATTTGTAAAAAAATATATGAAATTGCCACGCATATTATCACATGTGTGTGCAATGTGTAAAACACTCATGAATTGATCACGCTCCGAGTGTTCTGGAATATTCATGCAACACTAGAACCATAGAACATTACTACGGTGTCATCGCCGTCCATGAGGGGGGCCACACTCCGGAGATGTGTATTGACTCCTTAAACATCCCACCACACCTTAAGACATGTATGAGGACCCGATGCGATGCTTTGGTGGCATTGCTACCCCCAAGGCCCTCGGCCGGCCTAGCCCTAGCCTCGTTGACCCGAAGATCGATGTGTCCAACATCGGTGTTTCCAACATCAACCGACATCCCGTACGGACGCCTATGTCCATACAACGCAACTGTTCCTACCTCTCTGATATATCTCCAGGATCTATGAAACGAGATGATGTTCATTCAATCCATTTAAAAATTAACAACATCGATGTGGGCCACGCGTTAGCAGACACACCTCTGGCTGATGTTTCATTACTTCCACACCGAACGTGTTTATTTACGAGCTCAAGTACCATGTCCATGTCCATGTGATTCTTTCTTCGTTAGTATTTGAATTCTAAAGTTGGACGTGATTAATTGTGTTTCCAACTTATACATATCTTGGAATTAGTGTGAGCATTTCAAAAATATAGGAATACTTGGGTCCTCGCCAATATATTTCATATTATTTTCGGACAAATTTTCTAGAATTTCGACGAAATTTTGAACCTTACAAGGAAGGTAGAGCGTTTACATCTGCTTCCCATCCATCGTAAATCATACATACACTTTTTGTATTAGTATAGCAAACCGCTAGTATGATGTACGTACGCATCTGAGCTGCCTCAGCGGTGGCAACCCAACCCACGCACTGCACAATATATACATAGTGCACATACGTATGGCATACACGCTCTTAATTATAGGTACGGGCATACAGACACTAGCTCATAAGAATAGGGTGTGCACGCGTGTGTTTACTGTGGTGAGTGTATACTCGCGTATGTAAGCAACTTCGATTGTACTGTGTTAAAAGAATAGCTAGCTCCATCCGAAGTTGATGGGGTAGACGTGCTGCATGTTGGGGTAGAAGAGTCCCCAGTGCTGCTCCACGCCGCTGGCCTTCTGGTTCTCGTTGACATGGCGAAGATGTAGGTCTCAATGGCGCCCTGGTGGCGTGGGGTTCCGCGCCCGACGTGGTTGATGAGGTGCTGGTTGTAGAACCTGGCGTTGGCTGGAGTCGCCGCGGTGCCGCCGCCCGACGGCCACCCGCTCTCCGACACCACCAGCTTCACGTTAGAGCCGCCGTGCTTGGACATGGCCGTGTAGAAGGCGTCCACCGTGGTGTCGAACAGGTTCTGGTACCCGTAGCGACCGTCCTGGACCACGGTGCCGGACGCGGTGAAGAGGGCATAGCTCATGTCCATGGCGCTCGGGTTGTAGGCCCAAGCCAGGTAGGGGTAGATGTTGGCCATGAGTGGTGCACAGGTGCGGGCAAGGAACTGCACCACGGGGCCCATGAACGTGGCCGCCTCTGCGGTGAAGGACCCGGCGGAGGGCGGGCTGTACACGACGAGGATGGCCTGCGACACCGACGTGGTCACCTAATTATTTTTATGCATATCACCCCAATTTTGTTTATATAATGTTTATAATGTTTGGTGATATGGTTTATATAATGTTTGGTGCTCTGGTGATATGTTTATATGCATTATTATTTTTATGCATATCACCCCAATCTCATCCCTGATTCTGTTCAGGCTGGTATTTAAGAAAATAATAATGCATATCATCAAACATTATATCATTGGATTTGTATTTAAACATAGTTTTCAGTGGTATTATTTTTGATACACACATTAACATTTTATTAATTAAATCTAAGATCGAAATTAAATACAAAATGCGAAGGGGCCAATAAATCAGCATGAAGGTAGTACAATTTATGGGTCAACCGATTAGATGCCCTAAGCAAGCATATAATGGGGGCAATGCATTTTCGGCAAATAAATAAATAAAATTAGGTGGCAATGCATGATCACACAGCAAGCGAGCAGCAGCCTTTTCGCCTGTTGGCGAGGGATCTCTCCGAAAAGGACGTTTAGCTTGTACACATGCATGGTGCATGCATGCGTGTAGCTTATAGGTTTGCATAACTTTTTTTAGGCCTTCTTTAGTTTATAGGATAGGATTATCATAGGAATAAAAAAAATTATAGAAAATAAGATGGCATGTATCTCAAATACTATAAGTAGGAATAGAAAATGAGATATCATTTGGTTCACATCATAGGAATTTTTTCATTGAGTCTAGGCTCATGATTATTTTCCTTTGAAACGTGTGAAAGATAGAAACCAATCCTATGTAGAAATATGAATCCATTTCTATTAACCAAAGGGCTCTAAAGAAAAAAATTACTATAAAATCCTATCCTATAAATTTCCTCCAAAGTCCAAACCAAAGCATGCCTTATCTTTTTCACCCACATAGTCTAGCGGTTGACGCCTGACTTAAATATTGTTTTTTACAGTCACGAGTTGGTGTTAGATGCACGGACGCACACGATCGAGGAACATTGCCATTTTCACGGCCGGCACGTTGACAGACGTATCACTAGAGTACGTAAATCATAGTTTTTTCTTTTCAAGCCATTTCAGGCAGACCAAACTTGGAAAGGCCAGCAGACCCAACACCTGGGTTATAGTTAGTCAGGGTATCTTTAAAGTAGACTCTCAACCCTTCAGTATATGTCCGGATTATAGTGTCCGTACCGTTTATGTTAAATTTTGTGATTCAATGGGACCTCATCGGTCCGTGAAGTGATCTGAACGTCCGTTTTCCGGCAAATCCAAAACAAACTGATGGAATTATACTGGTGTCCGGACATTCACTTGACCATAAAAAATCACCACGTGGTCCTCTCTTTTCCTCCCAAACGAATAAATACAGATTAATTTATAAAAAGGATTAGATGACTCTCTCCCGCATCATGTTCAGGATCACGTCCGGACATAAAAACCGACATATACAAAGCCATTATCGGGTCAGCTTTGAAGTAGCTAGTGATTTGATGGCGTCATGTACCATTGATCGATCAGGTGCACTTTGAAGATACGATGAGTACACAAGATCGCAAATGAGTCAATTACTAGCTAGGGCAGCTGGTGCAATCATTTTCGTTAATTAGACATAAAAGAATGGAACAGTGGCAGTACTGGGGTACTGGCTAGCTAGGGCTCGTGTCAACAGTGCGCGCACAACTTTGCACGCAGGGAAGAAGAAAAACTTTCTCGGTAATTAACATGACACTGGAGATCACCCTCCAAAATAAAAAACATGACACTGGAGAAAGACACCAGCCATTTGTAAAAAGATGGCTCACCAGACATTTTGAGACTTCATTTTCAAGCTTTTTGATGCTTTTGCATGTACGATCAACTAGATTTTCTTTTTGTACTTAAACAGTTGAAACTATCACAAGTATAGTTCTCATTGATTATTATCTCGTGGAAAACCTATACCTCTTTCAATGTTTTATCTAGAAAATGTCATTTTTTTACTCTAAGATATTAACTTCCCTGCGGAATACCTACTCACTAGTAGAAAAGGGGGCAATGGCCCAGGCCAGTTCAGCCCATTAGTCCCGGGTCAATCCAGAACCGGGACCAATGGAGCTATTTGCCCCGGTTCGTGAGCCAAGAGGGCCGGCCGGGCCACGTGGGCCATTGGTCCCGGTTCGTCCGGACCTTTTGGTCCCGGTTGGTGGGACGAACCGGGACCAATGGTCCTGGCTCCTGGCCCACCACTATTGGTCCCGGTTGGTGGCATGAACCGGGACCAATGTCTTCCCGTTAGTCCCGGTTCATGCCACGAACCGGGACCAATAGTGCTGCCTATATATACCCCCTCGCTCGCGAGCAGAGCACACTGCTCTGTTTTTTCTGGCCGAGGGGGAGAGGGCTTGGTGGTGCTCTAGCTCACCTCCTATGCACACAAGGTGTTCGATGGAATGCCCGAGCCACACTACTTAAGGTTTCTCCTCTCCAAGCTCGACCGCCAAGCTCCATTTTCCTCAATATTTATCTAGGTTTAGCGGTCCGTCACGCCCCGTCCCCGTCTTCATCGCCGTCGATCACCGCGCCGATCTCATCGCCGGCACCACCGTGGTGAGCCTCTTGTTCTTATCTTCTTTCTGAAAGGAAAAATATTATTACTTGTTTGTTTAGATAGATACTTGTATTATTTTCTTACTTTTATTATTGCATCTTATATAGTGCGATGGTTTTGGTATCCGCCCCCGTCGGCCCTCGTCCTGTCTATGATTCGGATGTGGTATATATTATCTTTTCATAACTATTGATTCATTTATTGTTTATGAAAATTATGCCGACCAACGTGACATAGATTTTATTTATCTAGGAGGTTGTTGAACCGGAAATTCCAACCGACCCTATTGTCGAGAGGTTAAATTTAGTTGAAGAAGAAAACAATTTCTTGAAGGAAAAAATAAAAAAACTTGAGGAGGAGAAGATGATATTGGAATTGCATGTTGCGGATGTCGTCGATGATCACAAGATCAAGATGGATGCAATGCGCTTGAAGATGAGAAAGATTATAAAATATGCCATTCATACCGAGGCTTTGTATCATTATGCCGTTGGATCAGTTGTTACCTTGGTTGCGATTATGATCGCATTCGTTTTCGCATTGAAATGTTTTACATAGTTTCAATGTATGGTTTAATTAATTTAGATGCTCTGCAGAGCTTTATGTTGTTAGATGAGAACTATGTATGTACTTTGGTTTTTATGTGATGATGAACTTCTATTAATTTGGTCACTTAATTATCTATTCATGATGTTCTGTAATGATTTTTGACACACTTAATTATATATAATGCACGCAGATGAACCGGCAATGGATGTACGGTGACAGACACACCTCCGAGTACATTAAGGGCGTGCATGATTTTCTCGAAGTGGCTGAGGCAAACAAGCAGAATGGTTTTATGTGTTGTCCATGCCCTATATGTGAGAATACGAAGTCTTACTCTGACCGGAAAATCATTCACACCCACCTGCTTTACAAGGGTTTCATGCCACACTATAATGTTTGGATGAGGCACGGAGAAATAGGGGTTATGATGGAAGACGGCGAGGAAGAAGAGTACGATAACAACTATGTGCCCCCTGAATACGGTGATGCTACTGAACGTCAAGATGCACCAGACGATGTGCACGATGGTGCTGCAACGGGCGAAGCTGCTGAAGATCAAGAGGAACCAGACGATGTGCCCGATGATGATGATCTCCGCCGGGTCATTGTCGATGCAAGGACACAATGCGAAAGTCAAAAGGAGAAGCTGAAGTTCGATCGCATGTTAGAGGATCACAAAAAGGGGTTGTACCCCAATTGCGAAGATGGCAACACAAAGCTCGGTACCGTACTCGAATTGCTGCAGTGGAAGGTAGAGAATGCTGTGCCTGATAAAGGATTTGAGAAGCTACTGAAAATAATGAAGAAGAAGCTTCCAAAGGATAACAAATTGCCCGACAGTACATACGCAGCAAAGAAGGTCGTATGCCCTCTAGGATTGGAGGTGGAGAAGATACATGCATGCCCTAATGACTGCATCCTCTACCGCGGTGCCTACAAGGATCTGAACGCATGCCCGGTATGCAGTGCATTGCGGTATAAGATCAGACGAGATGACCCTGGTGATGTTGACGGCGAGCCTCCAAGGAAGAGGGTTCCTGCGAAGGTGATGTGGTATGCTCCTATAATACCACGGTTGAAACGTCTGTTCAGAAACGGAGAGCATGCCAAGTTGATGCGATGGCACAGTGAGGACCGTAAGAAAGACGGGAAGTTGAGAGCACCCGCTGACGGGTCGCAGTGGAGAAAAATCGAGAGAGAGTATTGGGCTGAGTTTGCACATGACCCAAGGAACGTATGGTTTGGTATAAGCGCGGATGGCATTAATCCTTTCGGGGAGCAGAGCAGCAATCACAGCACCTGGCCCGTGACTCTATGTATGTATAACCTTCCTCCTTGGATGTGCATGAAGCGGAAATTCATTATGATGCCAGTTCTCATCCAAGGCCCTAAGCAACCCGGCAACGACATTGATGTGTACCTAAGGCCATTAGTTGAAGAACTTTTACAGCTGTGGAATGGAAACGGTGTACGTACGTGGGATGAGCACAAAAACGAGGAATTTGACCTAAAGGCGTTGCTGTTCGTGACCATCAACGATTGGCCCGCTCTCAGTAACCTTTCAGGACAGACAAACAAGGGATACCACGCATGCACGCACTGTTTACTTGACACCGATAGTATATACCTGGGAAGCTGCAGGAAGAATGTGTACCTGGGCCATCGTCGATTTCTTCCGACCAACCATCAATGTCGAAAGAAAGGCAAGCATTTCAAAGGCGAGGCAGATCACCGGAAGAAGCCCGCCATGCGTACCGGTGATCACGTAATTGCTATGGTCAATGATTTACACGTAATCTTTGGAAAGGGTCCCGTCGGACTAGCTGTTCCGAATGACGCTGAGAATCACGCACCCATGTGGAAGAAGAAATCTATATTTTGGGACCTACCCTACTGGAAAGACCTAGAGGTCCGCTCTTCGATCGACGTGATGCACGTGACGAAGAACCTTTGCGTGAACCTGCTAGGCTTCTTGGGCGTGTATGGGAAGACAAAAGATACACCTGAGGCACGAGAGGACCTGCAACGCTTGCACGAAAAAGAGGGCATGCCTCCGAAGCAGTATGAAGGTCCTGCCAGCTACGCTCTTACGAAAGAAGAGAAAGAAATATTCTTTCAATGCCTGCTCAATATGAAGGTCCCGACTGGCTTCTCGTCGAATATAAAGGGAATAATAAATATGCCACAGAAAAAGTTCCAGAACCTAAAGTCTCATGACTGCCACGTGATTATGACGCAACTGCTTCCGGTTGCATTGAGGGGGCTTCTACCGGAAAACGTCCGATTAGCCATTGTGAAGCTATGTGCATTCCTCAATGCAATATCTCAGAAGGTGATCGATCCAGAAATCGTACCAACGCTAAGGAGTGATGTGGCGCAATGTCTTGTCAGTTTCGAGCTGGTGTTCCCACCATCCTTCTTCAATATCATGACGCACGTCCTAGTTCATCTAGTCGACGAGATTGTCATTCTGGGGCCCGTATTTCTACACAATATGTATCCCTTTGAGAGGTTCATGGGAGTCCTAAAGAAATATGTTCGTAACCGTGCTAGGCCAGAAGGAAGAATCTCCATGGGCCATCAAACAGAGGATGTCATCGGGTTTTGTTTTGACTTCATTCCTGGCCTTAAGAAGATAGGTCTCCCTAAATCGCGGTATGAGGGGAGACTGACTGGAAAAGGCACGCTTGGAAGGGACTCAATAATATGCAGGGACGGATATTCTTGGTCTCAAGCACACTACACAGTGTACAGAACTCTACCTTGGTGACCCCGTATGTCGATGAACACAAGAACAGTCTGCGCTCCAAACACCCGGAGCAGTGCGACGACTGGATTACATGTGAACACATCAGAACTTTCAGCAGTTGGTTGGAAACACGTCTCAGAGGTGACAGCACTGTTTGTGATGAGCTGTACTTGTTGTCCAGGGGACCATCTTCGACTGTAATGATTTGGAAAGGATACGAGATAAATGGGAATACATTTTACACGATTGACCAAGATGAAAAGAGCACCAACCAAAATAGCGGTGTCCGCTTTGATGCAGCAACCGACAGTGGAAATGACACATATTATGGTTACATAGTAGATATATGGGAACTTGACTACGGAGTAGATTTTAAGGTCCCTTTGTTTAAGTGCAAGTGGGTCAATCTGTCAGGAGGCGGGGTACAGGTAGACCCACAGTACGGAATGACAACAGTGGATCTGAAAAATCTTGGGTACACTGACGAACCGTTCGTCCTAGCCAATGATGTGGCACAGGTTATCTCTGTGAAGGACATGTCTACCAGACCGAGGAAAAGAAAAGATAAGGAAGCGAATACATCATACAATGAGCCAAAGCGCCACATAGTTCTTTCAAGAAAAAGGGACATCCTGGGAGTGGAGGGCAAGACAGACATGTCTGAAGAGTATGAAAAGTTTCATGAAATTCCCCCCTTCAAAGTCAAGGCTGACCCAAGCATCCTGATAAACGATGAAGATTATCCATGGTTACGGCGCAATAAGGAAACGACACAAGCGAAGAAAAAGTGAAGACTTTCTCCCGCAACTATTATATATGATGATACCATGCCAACTTTGTAACAGACGAGTATGATACCATTGTCCGTTTTGTACATGCACATGCTATGCCAACTTTTTCAGATTTCATTTGAAAACTATGAATTTGAAAACCTCGCCAACCGAAGGGCGCTCACACCGGTTTATAAGCCCGTCCCTCTACACGCCTTGTTGAGCTCACAAACTTGTGATTCACACAAATTTCACAGAAAACTAATGGCACAAACAGAAAGTTTATAATTTTGCTGACTTAAAAGCAAAAAGAATTAAAAAATAAAGCAAAAAACCAAAAGAAAATAATTAATGCAGAAAACAAAACAAAAAAACTGGAAAAAAATAAAAATAGCAACAATAAGTATTTATTGTAAGTAGAAACAAAATAAAATGAATAAAGCAACAAAGAAAACAAAAAAAGTGTTTTCAAATTTGAAAACTAATGGCACTAACAGAAAGTTTATAATTT
>NC_057813.1:752829769-752830529 GCF_018294505.1 Triticum aestivum | reverse complement strand
AAAAAGTGTTTTCAAATTTGAAAACTAATGGCACTAACACAAAGTTTATAATTTTTCTAAAACTAAAAGCAAAAAGAGTTAAAAAATAAAGAAAAAAACAAAAGAAAATAAATAATGCAGAAAACAAAACAAAAAACTGGAAAAAAATAAATATAGCAACAATAAGTATTTTGTTGTAAATAGAAACAAAACAAACTAAATAAAGCAACACATAAAACAAAAAAACAAAAAAAGTGCCACCTACTGGGCCCCCACGGCCTGAATACGACTAGAAACCCTACCATGGGCCAGGATTCAGGCTCGCAGGAGGCCCAGTAGGCCCACAGGCACAGATTGCAGGGTTAGGCCCGAAAGCCTGCTTAAGAGAGGAGCTCGAGAGGGAAGGCGCACCGCACCTTATAAACAGGTGCGCCTCCCTCTCAACTAGCGAGGTGGGACTAAATATTAGGTTTGGGGCAGCACAGGCCTTTGGTCCCGGTTGGTAGCACCAACCGGGGCTAAAGGTGGTCATTAGTCCCGGGTCGTGGCACGAACCGGGACGAAAGCCTTTTCTATATAAGCAAAGACTTGGCTTTTTTTCAGATTTCATCGCCAGTTCCCCGCCCCGACGACGCCGCCAGGCTGCCCGAGCTCGCCCCGACGATGCCGTCAGGCTGCCCGTGCTCGCCGTCGCCGTCGCCCTGCGCCCCTGCCCCGTGCTCGCCGTCGCCGTCGCCCCGCGCCCCTGCCCCGTGCTCGCCGTCGCCCTGCCCCTGCCCCG
>NC_057813.1:752825248-752829537 GCF_018294505.1 Triticum aestivum | reverse complement strand
CCCCGCGCTGTGAGCCGCCGCCCGGCTCTTTTAATATAATGTTTAAGCTCTTTTTTTTATTTTTATGCTCTATTTTTTTATGTTTTAATTTTTTTGTTCATATGTGATGTATATGTGTATGTGGCTATAATGTATATGTGTACGTGAACAATGCAAAAGATAGTTTTTTAGAAAAATTAGGATTTTTTTTCTGTTCATAGATTTTTTTGGTGATATTAATTAGTGTAAATATGCAAATGTTTGTATATTCATATGAATAATGAATTAGGCAATACTACTTCATGTATTTTTAAGAAGGAAGAAGAAGAAAAAGAATGAGAGGAAAAAGGAAATAAGAAGAGGAAGAAAGGAGAAGAAGAGGGGAGAGGAGGAGAAATAAATAAGAAGAAGAAAAAAGAAGAAAAAGAAGAGGAGAAGAAGAAAGGAATAGAGGAGAAGAAGAAAAAATAGAAAAAAATTCTATTTTTTCTTCTTCTCCTCTATTCTTTTCTTCTTCTCCTCTTTTTTTTTCTTCTTCTTTTTCTTCTTCTTCTTCCTTCTTCCTTCTTCCTCTTTTCTTCCTTTTTCCTTATTTTCCTTTCTCGAGCGATAAGAAGAAAAAGAAGAGGAGAAGAAGAAAGAAAGGAATAGAGGAGAAAGAAGAAACTTTGACACGAGGGGGGGTACCGATACCCCCTCCCCGATAACATTATTTTCCCATGTATATGTATGTTGCTTCGTTGTCGATATAACGAGGGTGTCGAGGATCACCGAGGGGTCGAGGGTCGGGAACTAGGGTAGAGGGTCGAGGGTCGTTAAGGGGTCAAGGGTCGAAGGTTTCAGGGTCGAGGGTCATTAAGGGGTCAAGGGTCGAAGGTTTCAGGGTCGAGGTTTCCTATAGTGTCAAAGTATTGAAGAAATCCATGGCTTCATCATTAGCCGGAAGTAACCATGGCATGATGGTACGAAGTCCTCCAAAGTTATTCTGGAATGGAGTCCCGGATAGGATAATTTGCCTTTTTGTACGAATGTCAGCAAAGGCCTTCCAAATAACGATATTCGGAAGGTTCTTGCTGAACTTTGTACGAAAAAGCGAATTATCCTATCTGGGACTCCGTTCCAAAATAACTTTGGAGAGCTTCGTACCATCATGCACCTGTTACTTTCGCCTAATGATGAAGACATGGTTTTGTTGAATCCTTTGACACTAGGCAACCTCCCGACCCCTCGGCGATCCTCGACCCCTTGACCCTCGACCGCTCGGCGATCCACGACCCTCTACCCTACCGCCGGCGTCGATGCCCATGTCACTTCTGGGACATAGATGTAGTGTTCAACGCCGACCCCCTCCCGATAGCTTCAACACGTGGGGGGTCGATATTACCCCCTCCTAGCTTGAAGCATTCTCGAGGCCACCCCCTAACCCTTGAAGTGTTGTCGAGGCCACCCCAAACCCTAGAGAAGCGGCGTCGAGGCCACTAATATGATTCCTTATTGTGATTAGCTAGCTAGTTCTACGTTTGCCACTAATATATCCATATATGTCATGTTTGAATAATAATTGCCATGTTGTAAATATTTGGAGAAACTATGGACACCCCCCGAGACGAAGCACAAGAAGCGTTGTTGAGGGACATAATCGCACAAGGAAGTGATGTCGTCTCCTCGTTGATGTTTCTCAACGACAACGATGGTCTGGAAGGAGAGGGTGAAGAAGCAGCTGGCTATGATTTACATGGCTCCAATGACCCAATGCCGGTGCAAGAAGGAGAGGGTGAAGAAGTAGACCGTGAGGACGGCTCCGGTGATCACCAAACCGAGTCTGGCCAGGTATATATACTAGTTAAGCCTGTGCTGACTAGCTAATTGATGCATTCATTGTTTTGGTATGTACACATATTAATTAACTCTTGTCTTTGTTCTTTTTTCTAGCCCTCCGGATCGAGCACAACTTCGGTAAAGAGACGAGGCCCGAAGAAAAAGTTGAGCTCGGATGAAAAGTTTGAGATCATACAAATCGCGCGCGACGGCCAACCGATTGAACCCTACCGGACAAAGAAGGCATTTGTTGCTCAATGCGGGATTGTGGTTAGGGACAAGATCCCGATCAGCATCCAGCAATGGTATAAGCCTAAGAACGAAGACCCTGAGGTGTCTTATGTCAATGAGATGCAGAAAAAGAATCTTTGGACTGAGCTGAAGTCAGATTTCACCCTGCCGCCGGAGGATGATCCAGAGAAGCCAGTTATAGAGCCATTAATCAAGTCTTTTGCTCTGAGGAAGATGGCAGACCTATTCAGGAATTGGAAGAAAGACCTCAATAGGTATGTCAAGAAAAATGAGACACCAGAATTCATGGGCAAATATGAGAAGATCAGAGATGACTGGCCCGTATTTGTGGCCCACAAGACATCGGAAAAGAGTAAAAAGATGTCGGCGACAAACAAGAGAAATGCTGAGAAGAAGAAGCTTCACCATCGCACGGGGTCAGGTGGCTACCTCGTAGCCCGGCCTAAGTGGGCCAAGGCTGAGAATGATCTGCTTGATAAAGGGATCGAACCAGAGACAATGAACTGGCCAGAACGTTGCCGGACTTGGTTCTTTGGGGCCGGCGGATCCTTGGACCCTATAACAGGGAAGTGCATTTGGACAGACGAATAATTGGACATACCAGTCAAGAGGCTTCAGCAATATATCAAAGCAGCGCAGCAAGGGACGTTCGTTCCAGACAGGGAGAAGGACGAGCTCACAATGGCCCTCGGCAATCCTGAGCACCCTGGATGGACACGAGGCACGCCAGGCTCCGTTTCGTGGAAGGCTGGATTTCCGGACGCAGGGGGTTACAAAACCCAGGAGAGGAGGAAGAAACTGGAGCAGAGCCAACTGCAGGCGCTGCAGGAAAGGGTAATGGGGCTAGAGGAACGAGAAACAGATCACAGCAAACGACCCGCCGAAGCTTCCCCCGAAGCTACCCCGCCATCTCAGCGGAGAAGCAGCGTGGCTTCCACCGAGCTGCTTCAGCCAGAGCATGCCTTGACGGCTCCTGCCAGCTATCCCGTGGATGCTATCACGGATGCTGAAAATTGCCACCTTATGGCGCAATGGAGCAATTTGAAGGTCAAGGCGGCTGTTGGCTCTGTTTATCCTACTAAACCCGACTCAACTTTTCACTGCCGGGCGATTCCAGAAGGATATGCTAAGGTGATGGTCGATGAAATAACGGAGGGATTTGAGGACCTCCGGCTTGACCACCCTACCGGTGAAGGGGAGTATCGGCTAGGTTCTGCTCTGAAGACTCCATGCCTATGGCGGAAGGATCTCATCAACCTTTCGAACTGGACGCCTCCGCCTCCTCCTCCTCCTCCGGCGAGTCAGGGCACTCCGCCTCCTCCACCGCCTCCTCCTCCGGCGAGTCAGGGCACTCCGCCTCCTCCACCGCCTCCTCCTCCGGCGAGTGACGATCAGGGCACTCGGCCGGCTCCTTCTCCGGCGCGTGGCAGCACTCCGCCTCCTTCTCCGCCTGCGCCGGCGCGCCCGAGCAGCCAGCCTCCTCCTTCTCCGCCTCGTCAGCAAGGGCGGAAGAGACCCGCCGCAGTCCTTCTCCCCCGCCTCGTAAGCAAGGAAAGAAGACATCCGCTCCGTCTACTCTGCCGACGTCTAGCAGTACAGCCAAAGGCGGGAGGAGATACAGATTCGGTCCTTCTCTGAAGACTCTAGAGAAGTTACCGTACGAGAGGAGCGAGGAGGAAAACGCTAAGATCGCGCAGACCGAAGTGGATGACTGGTTTCAAGGGTTGAAAGTAAAGAGACATCCACCTCCGGAGGAGAAGGTAGATCCGGTGAAAGCGAAGCGCACTCTGGCTGCCCTGACAATACCACCCAAGTCTCCGCCGAAAGGCAACTATGAGCGCATTATTGGAAAGGCATTTGCCGAAGCGGAGAGGTCGGGAAGTACTAAAAGTGATCAAAGGATGAAAGAACGACGAGCTGGGAAACAAATTGCCCAGCTCGGCGAACAAGCGAAGCAATCGTGCCCCCCGCTCAAGGTGCCTGCTAGCGACATCGTCGATCCGAGGATGGTGCCCGGTTATGGCAATCCTGCAGATTACCTGCCCGACGATGTACATTATGATATCTTGGAGGTGCAGATACAAAGATACGAGTACGGGAAGCCTCTCGTCAAAGATGAAAGTTCTCTATCAACGATGATGCGAAGATTGCATGATTGGTACATGAAAACCTGCAAAGAGTCTGAGGGGAGGAGTACTTTGTATGTGAGAGTTAAAAAGGAGCATGACCTCCTTGGAATT
>NC_057813.1:752823692-752824657 GCF_018294505.1 Triticum aestivum | reverse complement strand
ATGCGGACATGACTGAAATGCTCGAGAAGTAAGTTAAATCGATCATTATCCACCATATCAGCAACTTTGTTCATTTCTGATATCAAGTAATTGTTTCCTTTGTATGGCAGGGCTTGGAGAAAATTCACCAAAAAAGCTCCGGGACTACCGAAGAAGCTGCAATTTAGGCACCCGAAAGTAAGTACTATATAGTAGCATATTCCAGGCATCTCCTAGTGATTCAAGCGCTAGTTTCATCAATACCATTTAGCATGCTTGCTAATTATCAGTTTGATTGACCTCTATTTCTTGTAAAGTGGTTGTGGCAGGAACAAGGGAATGATTTCTGTGGATACTACATTTGCGAGTCCATCCGCCACACGACCTGTGAGCGGGGCTACTCCGACAAACAATATGAAGTGCGTAAATAACAATATTCACAATTTTATTTTATTACCATCATTTGTGTTGAGTTTCATTCATTCATATATATATATATATGTATTGACCCCCTTCTTAAAATTAGATGTTTCGGATGCGGGATGAACTCCTAGCACCAGATCGCATGCGAGCAATTCAAGAGGAATTGGCGGCATTCTTTCTTGCCCACGTGATCGCTGAAGACGGAGAATACTATGTGGACCACGCGTCCGTATTTTAGGAGATTATATATTTGTAAAAGATAATTATTGTATATATGTAGCCGGTAGTGTCGGATAGATATACGAGAACTTGTTGTTCGACCAATCTCTCGGAGAAGGAGAGGTGGTTAATAGCACTTCTCTCTGTATGCATATATGTTCATGACGATCTTCTGTTTGCTTACTAGCTAGCTAGCGTGTCTAGCTAGTCCTTTCTATACGTATGTATGGTACGTAGCGTCGACCAAGCACGGACAAAAGAGAGGACACTTCTCTCTATTAATTAGCTAGCTATAGCACAATATATGAAACACCTAAATTAACCCCCAAAACCCCCCCAAACCC
>NC_057813.1:752821087-752823608 GCF_018294505.1 Triticum aestivum | reverse complement strand
CAAAAACCCCAGCCACAGAAATGCTAACGCGTGGATGCCTATTGATCCCGGTTGGTGCCACCAACCGGGACCAAAAGCCCTCCTGCCTGGGCTCAGCGGACAGGCCACGTGGAGGCCCATCTGTCCCGGTTCTGGATTGAACCGGGACTAAAGGGTCAGGGCATTAGTACCGACCACCAACCGGGACTGTAGGCCCTTTTTCTACTAGTGACTTCTTGCAACGTTTTTTTTCCTAGAAAAAGCACACCAAAGGTCGATCAAACGTGCACTTTCATCTTGGCGCGTGCGGTACATGCCTATATAAATCCAAGACGTACTCCTAATTATTTTGGTGAAAAAGATTTTTACAAAATTTACCGTGTTCAGTTTTAAAAAAAATTGAGAAGTTATTGTGCTCCCATACATTGATGGACGCATCAAAGATAGAGACCGGTGACGCCGATTAGGCTTTACCGTGCGACTGATGGCGCGGGAAGAATAAAACGCAGAACGAAAGCGACACATACACACAGGGGGAAGGTATGTGACGTTGGAGGGAGAGAGATTTATGGGATCTTGCATACACCATGGCTAGCTACCTTACCTAGCTAGCTAATGCTTCTCTTAATGGAATCTACGATTAATCGTGCGTACGTATTACTACCTTCTACCTCCAAAGAAACTCCATGCATGACTTGCATGCAAAATAAATAAATCTGTAACCAATCAATTGGAGAGAGAGAGAGAGAGAGAGAGAGAGAGAGAGAGAGAGAAGGAAGGAAGGAAGGGGAATCACTTTGTGGGATGGAGGCGAAGGTTCCGAGGAGCAATGCCAGAGCCAACATGGAGGCAACGCCTTGGCTCGCCATTCTCTCCAGCTGCGTTGGAGGGGCTCCCATTGTTTCTTTTCCGCTAAGGCCGCACCGGGGTGCATGCCGAGGAGGTCCAATCCACTCGCAAGGCCCAACGTCTCCGGCGACATTTTTTTAGACTGTCGCGATTGGCTACCAGGGCCGTTTCCCTTTTGCATGCGTCACCCCCTCACGGTGTCCGGTACACCAGGTTGTATGTTGTGTCAGGTAGGGGAGGGGGTAATTCAAATTAATTTATAGTAGCATGCATCACTACCGGAACAGGGCTCTAAGCCGACAGCCAAATGTATGCCGACGGCCACCGTCGGCCTAATCCGAGCTATGCCGACAGCTAGATCCTGGCCGTCGGCGTACAACTGCCGTCGGGCTATCCCCGTCTACGCCGACAGCAGCCGTCGGCACAACGCAGCCGTCGGCTTATCCCGGACTACACCTACAGCTGTCGTCGGCATATACTGGCCGTCGGCATAGATGCGGGCCCACCGACAACACTCATCACGGCCGGCTAACGACGTCAAATCTGTGCCGACGGCCGTGACGGGTGGCCGTCGGCATAGATACGGGTGACACGTCACCGATCCAGAGCGCACCGACCAGGACCTATGCCGACGGCAGCCGTCGGCACAGGTGACACGTCATCGATCCGCGGCGCTGTCCATCTGCCCTGGCCGCAGCTATGCCGACGGCTTTGCCGTCGGCATAGTTTTTTTTTCTTTTTTTCTTTTTTTCCATATAGTATTATTATTATTAAGCATACAGTATGTGTTAATAAGCATACATATAGATTGTGTTAATAAGCATACATATAGTATGTGTTAATAAGCATATAGTAAGCATACATATAGTTTTTTTTTCTTTTTCTTCACTATTTTCTTTATTATTATTATTTAACTAACTTACATATAGTATGTGTTAATAAGCATACATACATTATTTTTCGGTTCTGTACAGAGCGGTGTGACCCCCCTCACGAACGGTGCCGCCGCCAGCCGGCAACTGGAATGGGGACAGCCGCATCGGGTCTATACGAAGGGGACTTTGCTCCAAGTGTTCATATATATCGGATGACCTACCACAACCGGATGGTGTTATGCCATGTCCGAAGAGGCGGCACGCATCTCCGGGGTGTGGCCCCGTCACGGACGGCGCCGCCGCCGGCACCTGGAGGAGGGGAACGGACGCGTCGGGTCTACATGGAGTGGATGTATCTGTGGGTCTGGCCCGGATGATGCTCCCGGGTGTCTCTATGGGCGGACCTGACACAACCGGGTGGAGAGGTCCACTGGTCAAAGCCCGTCCGTGCAAAGTGAAAGGGCTAGATCTCGTGGTCAACCGATCCAGGGTTAGGGGGGACGGGGGCCCTGGGGGTAGCAATGCCACCGGAGCATCGTACCGCGCCTCATACATGTGGGGTGGTGTTGTGGCATGTCCGAAGAGGCCGCACGCGTCTCCGGTGCGTGGCCCCCTCACGGACGGCGTCGCCGCCGGCACCTGGAGGGGGGAAACTACCGCATCGGGTCTACACGGAGTGGATTTAGCTGTGGGTTTGGCCCAGATGTTGCTCCCCGGTGTCCCTCTGGGCTGACCCGACACAACCGGGTGGAGAGGTCCACTGGTCAAAGCCCGTCCGTGCAAAGTCAAAGGGCTAGATCCCGTGGTCAAACGCTACA
>NC_057813.1:752820707-752821077 GCF_018294505.1 Triticum aestivum | reverse complement strand
GGAGGGGGGAAACTACCGCATCAGGTCTACACGGAGTGGATTTAGCTGTGGGTTTGGCCCAGATGTTGCTCCCCGGTGTCCCTCTGGGCTGACCCGACACAACCGGGTGGAGAGGTCCACTGGTCAAAGCCCGTCCGTGCAAAGTCAAAGGGCTAGATCCCGTGGTCAAACGCTACAGGGTTAGGCGGGACGGGGGCCCTGGGGGGTAGCAATGCCACCGGAGCGTGTCCGGGGTGTGCCCCCCCTCACGGACGGCGCCGCCGCTGGCACCTAGAGGGGGGAAATGGGTGCGTCGGGTCTACATGGAGGGGATCTTGCTGTGGGTCTGGCCCGGTTGTTGCTCCAAAGTGTTCCTATGGGCTGACCTAAC
>NC_057813.1:752817296-752818248 GCF_018294505.1 Triticum aestivum | reverse complement strand
CAATGCCATCGGAGTATCGTACCGTGCCTCATACATGTGGGGTGGTGTTGTGGCATGTCCGAAGAGGCCGCACGCGTCTCCGGTGCGTGGCCCCCTCACGGACGGCGTCGCCGCCGGCACCTGGAAGGGGGAAACTACCGCATCGGGTCTACACGGAGTGGATTTAGCTGTGGGTTTGGCCCAGATGTTGCTCCCCGGTGTCCCTCTGGGCTGACCCGACACAACCGGGTGGAGAGGTCCACTGGTCAAAGCCCGTCCGTGCAAAGTCAAAGGGCTAGATCCCGTGGTCAAACGCTACAAGGTTAGGCGGGACGGGGGCCCTGGGGGGTAGCAATGCCACCGGAGCGTGTCCGGGGTGTGCCCCCCCTCACGGACGGCGCCACCGCCGGCACCTGGAGGGGGGAAACGGGTGCGTCGGGTCTACATGGAGGGGATCTTGCTGTAGGTCTAGCCCGGTTGTTGCTCCAAAGTGTTCCTATGGGCTGACCTAACACAACCGGGTGGGAAGGTCCGCTGGTTAAAGCCCGTCCGTGCAAAGTCAAAGGGCTAGATCCCGTGGTCAAACGCTACAGGGTTAGGCGGGAGGGGGGCCTGGGGGGTAGCAATGGCACCGAAGCATCGCACCGGGCCCTCATACATGCGGGGTGGTGTGGTGAAATGTCCGAAGAGGCGGCACGCGTCTCCGGGGCGTGGCCCCCCTCACGGACGGCGCCGCCGCCGGCACCTGGAGGGGGGAAACGGACGCGTAGGGTCTACACGGAGGGGATCTTGTTGTGGGTCTGGCCCGGATGTTGCTCCCGGGTGTCTCTATGGGCGGACCTGACACAACCGGGTGGAGAGGTCCACTGGTCAAAGCCCGTCCGTGCAAAGTCAAAGGGCTAGATCCCGTGGTCAAACGCTACAGGGTTAGCCGGGACGGGGGCCCTGGGGGGTAGCAATGCCACCGGAGCGT
>NC_057813.1:752816132-752817114 GCF_018294505.1 Triticum aestivum | reverse complement strand
GGAGCGTGTCCGGGGTGTGCCCCCCCTCACGGACGGCGCCGCCGCCGGCACCTGGAGGGGGGAAACGGCCGCGTCGTATCTACATGGAGGGGATCTTGCTGTGGGTCTGGCCCGGTTGTTGCTCCAAAGTGTTCCTATGGGCTGACCTAACACAACCGGGCGGGGAGGTCCGCTGGTCAAAGCCCGTCCGTGCAAAGTCAAAGGGCTAGATCCCGTGGTCAAACGCTACAGGGTTAGGCGGGAGGGGGGCCTGGGGGGTAGCAATGCCACCGGAGCATCGCACCGGTCCCTCATACATGCGGGGTGGTGTGGTGGCATGTCCGAAGAGGCGGCCCGTGTCTCCGGGGCGTGCCCCCCCCCCACGGACGGCGATGACACGGTAGTAGACGGATCAGGCACTCGCCTAGTTACCGGATCAGGTACTCAGTAACGGTACCCCTCAGTCAGTTGCTCTCCTATGTATCACCTTTCACGAGACCATATAAAATATTTATATCATAAAGAAATGTTGTCCCCCTCAATGTATTAACACAATGTACATTTTTTGTTAGTACAATTTAGCAAATAATTATGTCATAAAGAAATGTTGCTGACCATAGAAAAAATCTGGTTCAGAAAAAATATACGTGATATTTTAGAAAATTGTTGTACAATATAAAAAAAAGGATCATGTAATTAAAAATAATGTTTCAAATCATTAAAGAAAATGTATGATACATTTTAAATAATGTTCATGCATGTAAAAAATATGTATACCATGTATCATTTTTAATATAATTATATACCATGTATCATTCAAAAAAATTCAAGAACGTATATTTAAAAAAAAGAAATATACCTATGCCTACGGCTTAGCCGTCGGCATACATGCCACGTGGCATGATTAATATATGCCGACGGCTAAGCCGTCGGCATAGGTCGCCTTATCCATACCCGGGCGCTCCCCGTCCAGTCGTTTCCCGACCCCAGCTCGCCCCCGACC
>NC_057813.1:752809633-752813520 GCF_018294505.1 Triticum aestivum | reverse complement strand
TTGGTGGATGATTTGCACCATTCTTGGTACTTCCCGAGGTTGACATACGACCGACATCTGCAGAAAAATTTCTTGATGAAAGTTTGGCTACAATATTGCATGCATGACTTTCCCGGTTATGCCTTGTTCTGCGGATGGTGTACAAGTGGAAAGATGCCTTGCCCAGTGTGCATGCAGGCCTTGATTTTCATTTGGCTGAAGAAGGGTGGCAAGTATGTTGCATTTGACCTGCATCGACAGTTCCTCCCTCCAGACCATCCTGATAGGGAAGACAAGAAGAACTTCACAAAAGGCAAAGTTGTCCATGAAGTAAATGAGATTCCAACATTTTCTGGTGAGGATGTGCTTGCTCAGCTGAAAGCTCTTAAGCCTGCCGGTGAGGGGAAAGGCAAAGGCAAAGGCAAAGGCAAAGCCACAGGCGAAGACGAGGGCGAGGGCAAAGGAAAAAGTAAAGGGAAATTTTTTGAAGGATATGGTGAGACGCACAACTGGACTCACATTACCCCCTTCACGCAGCTTCCCTATTTTAAGGACCTCAAACTTCCATACAACATAGACGTGATATGCAAGCTAGAGAAGATCTTCCCGCCAGGCTTCTTTACTCCGATGACACATCTCCTTTTGCACCTCCCGAACGAGGTATTGTTGGGGGGACCTGTGCAGAATCGTTGGCAGTACGGCCCTGAGAGACAAAACAAGCATCTAAGACAGAAATGTGGAAACAAAGCTAAGATTGAAGCTTCCATAGCTGAGGCAGTTATCCTAGAGGAGGTGGCAGACCTCAAGACAGCCTACTATCCGGACCATGTTCCCACGTTGCACAATAAGGTGTCTCGATACAATACAGAAGAACCCAAGTATAAACCCAAGTTGCCTCTATTCATCAGGCAAGGTAGTAGGGCTAGATGCTCGAAATCTTATCTCATGCCACGAGATGAGTGGGAGGATGTCATGTTCTATATCTTGCACAACATCAAGGAAGTTGAGGATGAGTGGATGAGGTAATACCATTGCACCATTCTTTTAGTCAATTCGTTATGTTCACTTTGCCTAGTTCTTATACCGCTTTTCTTATTGTAGTCGATTCGTTGAAGAAGAATGGACGGGAATGCTGCCTCCTTCTGAAGCGGAGGCACTTGCTCTTCTCCGAAAGGGTGCTGATGGAAGGAAAAATTTCGTTGCGTGGTTCATCGAGAAAGTAATTTTTCACACTTCCAATTAAACTCATGCACCCTATAATTTCAATTAAACTCATGCACCCTATAATTTCAATTAAACTTGTAGGGAAATGATCCGACCGAATCAATGGATGAAGAATTGAGATGGGTTTCCATGGGTTTTGATCCTGTCGTCATGACATGCGAAAAGTATGATGTGAATGGGTATCGCTTCCATACAGAGGAGCACCAGAACAGTCGGCCTGATCCCAAAACCATAAATACCGGAGTCTTCACTGAAGGAGATAATGAAGTAGATTACTACGGAAGGGTAGGAAAAATATACGAGCTTACATTCAAACGTGGCCGCGAACACCTAAGTCTCACTGTGTTCAAATGCCGATGGTTCGACCCCAAAAAGGGTCTGAGACATACGCCTTCTATTGGTTTAGTTGAAGTTAAACCTTCAACCGTCTATGCCGGAGCTGTTCTCTTTATCGCCGCTACCCAGGCCACACAAGTATATTATCTGCCTTACCCATGCCAGAAAGAGTACCTAAAGGGTTGGGAAGTTGTGTTCAAGGTGTCGCCGCATGGTAAGCTACCGGACCCGAACGATGATGATTACTACAACATAAACCCCATGACATACGAGGGAGTGTTCTATCAAGAGGAACATGATGACGTGGTCCGAAACAACGAGGATGATGACTTGGGTTATGTTGACCTGGACCCAAACGACGACGACGCACGGATTGATGGTGAGGCAGTTGTGAATCAAAGAGACATAATTATGCTTGAAAAGTTAAATGAAGACACTGACGATGAGGAAGAGCCTCCACCTCCGTCAGACAACGAAGAAGATATGCGTGATAGTGATGATGAGACCGGTCCACAAATAGATTACAATAGTGATGATTCATATGGGTTCTAGAAAATGTAAGTTCTTTTAATGATCATTACAATAGTATGCTTAATGTGCTCTTCTGGTATTAATGTTTTTCCTGTATGCTTGTTTAATTGATATCTTTACTAATTGTTTATTCTCTTCTCAATGCAGGTTTAATAATCATGGGCAAGTCCAGCGGTGCTAGTTTCCTCAGTAAATTTAAAGGACTTACTCGGAGTGGACGAGCCCACAAGGTTCCCTCTCGACTACGCGAGGATGACACCTCACAGGGAGGTGGAGGGGTCGGGGGAGGAGACCCTAGAGGAGGAGGCGGTGGGGGGAGAGCCCCTAGAGGAGGAGGCGGTGGGGGGAGAGCCCCTAGAGGAGGAGGAGGTGGGGGGAGAGGCAACCGGGGCAAAAAACTCCGGGCCGTGTCTGAAATAGGAGGGTCTTCTTCGATGCCCTCCTATACAGAGGCACCTTCTGAGTCTGAGGAGGAGGAGTATGTTCCTGATGGCGAGGAGGAGGGTGAGGAGGAGGAGGAGGCCGAGGAGGAGGGCGAGGAGGAGGCCGAGGAGGGTGGAGGGGAGGTTGATCCCGCGTTGTGGGGTGACTTGCCACCGGGTTCTTCGCAGGGGTGGCTGCGTGGTAATGCCGGACTACCTACACCACCTTCTATCGAGGAGTACAAGTGGCTCATTGAACCTGTGGGGACAGAGTAAGTGCCTCTCAATCATATTTTCAACACATGACAACATTTTCTTATTGTACACATGGCAATCATTTGATTCTTTTGCAGAAACTGGATCCTTCACGGAAAGGGCCGTAAACCGAACGGCCTTATCACTGTCCTGTTGAAGGAGTTTTGGCCTGGCCTATTCTGAATCACTTGTCTTCAGTTTTGTTCATAGTTTATCATTGAATCACTCAACTCATGCCTTGTTTGCTTCTGGTTTTTGCATGATTGCAACAACTCTATAGAGTTCTTGACGAGCACAAGGCCAGAGCCGACGTGGTCTTGCTTGCGGCTGCGAAGAAGAAAGCTCGTCAGTTGCAGTACGAGGTGCGCTGGGTTGCCGTCTCGCAGTACTACCACTACTACCTGCACCAAAAGATGACCAAAACTCAAGCGCAGAAGCTACGACTTACCTTGAGCAAGGAGCAGTTTATGATGGTAACTATTACTAACTTTTCATTGTTTCAAGCAGTCAACTATATGTTTCGTGCTCACATGTCATGCTTTCAAAATTTGCATAGGTTGTTCCTCGTTGGTGCTATGGAAGGCATGACGGATGGGCGAGTTTGGTGGATAGGTGGCTCGGTGCCGATGCAGAGTTTGCTGCCAAGAGCATCAAGGCCCGGGCTAACCATGGAGACGACGGGACACACGGCCAAGGAAACAGGAACCACTGGGGCTTCAAGGCCATGAAGGTATATCTATGTGCATGATGCATTTTTGTTCTTCTTTACGTCATGTTCTTATGTATGGCTGACTTCTATTTGACGTTGTAGGAGGACAAGTTGAAGAGGCCGCTCTCAGACATGGAGTCGTGGAAGCTGGCCCGCGAGCGGAGTCATCGCAAGGAGGGAGAGAGCCAATACTACGGCAAGACCGAGGAGCACCTGGGGTCTTACATTCATCACTATCAGGAGTTGCATCCGGATGTTCCTGTTGCTGAGGTCGCCCAGTCTCAGATCGACGACACGGCGGTGGTGGCCATCCAGGGGAAGAAGAATGGCCGGTATCCGTGTTTCGATGGCTTGATCACTCCTTCGATCTCGTACACACGGCTTCGGGCTAGCAACCCGAGCCAGTTAGAGAGTACGGGGCGTTCACAGAC
>NC_057813.1:752807196-752808304 GCF_018294505.1 Triticum aestivum | reverse complement strand
CGGCATAGATTGAAATCTATGCCGACGACCTAGCCGTCGGCATACCTGCTCCACGTGTCGTCTCCTGTATCGCGCCACGTGTCGTCTCCTGAATAGCGCTGTTGACGGCGCCGTCCGTTGCCGTCAGACGGAAAACAACGCCGACGGCTAAACTATGCCGACGGCTATCCCACGGCCGTCGGCATATGCACCTATGCCGACGGCTATACTACGCCGACGGTCTGACACATCTACGCTGACGTGATCTACGCCGACGGGGCTATGCCGACGGCAGCCGTAGGCATAGATCTATGCCGACGGGAAAGGACCTATGCCGACGGCCTTGGGCCGTAGGCATAGCCCGCGAGTCCGGTAGTGCATAGTTTGAATTTTGGACTCCAAGCATGATGTACCATGAAAGACAAGTCTTTAGGTCAATGATTGGTCGCGTGGCACCGGATATGTTCCCCTCTTACTCAACGACATTCGACGGCGGTTTTTTCACAGAAAGATCGTGTTCCGTGATATCCGACATAACTTACGTAAGAATTGACACCACATAATCTTGCTGGCGACCAAATTTAATAACTTTGAAGTTGACATGACTAACGAAAGAAGAATTGACACTACAGTTTTGTCAGCTTCGATGTTTTTTTATCTAGAGGTGACATATATACAAAAGGAATGATATTTTAATAATGAAATATCCGTGATCCATTGAAAGAGATTTAAAATGATATAACAAACCTTGCGCTAAACTATCGCTGATCGCTCCCCCGAGGTGGAAGACCTTTTCTTGGCCTTGACAACGTGCAGCCTGCTAAATGGCTAAAGGGTGCTTTTGGCGTGACTGATGGATCAATGGGCAAAGCGTGACACAAGTTGCGTCTAACTTCCTCTTGTCAAACCGGGAGTGCACCACGGAATGATGGTGGTTGCGTGCTTGACAAATGACACATGGATTAGCGACATCCGAGACACGCTTCCATTCCGGCCATAGCCGAGCACCTTCAGCTATGGAAGGCAGTGCACCAGCAACATCTTATAACCGAACTGGGCATCTTCACATGGAGGCTAGCTGCCAATGTCCACTACTTGTCTCGGTCGACTTATCTCACCTTCTTGGGCG
>NC_057813.1:752805407-752806935 GCF_018294505.1 Triticum aestivum | reverse complement strand
TGCTGCCTCTGAAATAAGGGAGGTGAATATCTGCAGCACATGATGCTTGGGTGCTCCCTCACCTTCCAAGTTTGGTACTCACTCCTCATACCCTATTGGGTCCATCGTATCAACCCCATGCATTCAACCGACATTGTCGAATGGTGGCCACAAATGTTGTGGCCGCACCGCACTTATGAAGTATCATTGCTTGGCGGGGTTGGTTTTCGATTTATGTGGATCAAAAGAAACAATAGGGTGTTGAACAGGATCTCTGATCTCCCGGAGACTATTGCGACAAAACATGGAGCAGAGATGCATCTCTGAAGGCGGGCACGTACTGGCGGGCTTGTAGGGGAGTAGTCGATTTTGCTCTTTCAGGCGGATAGACCGGGCAATGGTTAGTAACAAACTTCTCACCAATCTTAATACGAAGATGAGCACAAGTCTCACGTATGTTGTAAAAAAAACAGTAACCTTTTTGATAGTATCTTTGGTCTCTAGATGTGCATCTTATTAGGGCCATGCTACGCGTCCGCCGGCGGATCCTTCTAAAAGATTCGCCGCCTCGCGAGTCGTCCGGTTCGGTGATCCGAGCAGTCTGTAACATTTCGTCTCTTTTCTAATTTCCTGCAACAAGACTCTTATTGCAAAATGTCTTCTTCTCTGATTTTCCATAACAAGACTCATGTTGTAAAACCACTTCTCTAATTTCCTGTAACATGATATTTGTTGCAAAAATTACAGCAACATCTCCCGCCACTACGTCTAATTTTCTGCAACAAGACCCTTGTTGCAAAAAATGCAACAATGCGCAACATCACCCGCCGCGTTGCACACTTTCACAGTCGTCGTTCGCTGCACCGTTATGCAACAATGTCATTGTTGCAGAAAACATGTATTGGAGGTGTTGTTGCAAACAACGACCAGGGCCTAGCGCGTAGTGGACTTGGACGTACGTGTGCGGTGATGTGGTTGCTACCGGCGTCCGTGGTGATAGGAGGGCGGCGAATTTCATGGTGCTCCACGACCGACATTGCGGTTCTCGTTGGCAGGGAGGCGTTTGGAGGCGGAGATCCAACATGGATGCGTTCGGCGGCGACGACGTACGCACAGCGGCGCTCTGCTTGGCTGTCGTTGCCCTCCCTAGTCCGTGCTCCGTGGGATCTAGTCATGTTTGGTTTGCAACAAAAGGCTAGTTGCAAAGCCCATTCCTGAAAGAAAGCATCAGTTGCAGAAACGTGGAGACGAAAGGGATGGCTCTCCATCGTCTGATTAACAGTGTATTGGACGAACACGGAGGCGGCGGATGCTCGCACAAGATCGGTCGGTTGAAGGTAAACGTTTCTCTTCTTATTATCTATGGATTTTGGGAAAGGTGGTTTAAATTTACCATATATCTGTTGTTTGTTCTATTTCTTAAATTGGAATATTGAAAAATAGATAATCATCTTTTTTTACACTACAAGAAAAGGATAATGAACCGGGGTTTTTTCAGTGAAAAAACAAGAGCAAATTGTGTGAACCAGGTTTGGAAATTGTTTATTGG
>NC_057813.1:752794254-752805149 GCF_018294505.1 Triticum aestivum | reverse complement strand
AAAAAGAAGAGAAAGAAGTGAAGTGGAAATTGTGTATGGCCGGCAATGCAGAGCCCCAGTTACATACACAACCGAAAGGACATTTAATCATTCCCCTTGCTTATGTGGCCGGCGGCGCACACCTTGTCCCGTCCGTCGTCACTAGACCGATCGATCGCTACAGGCACCCGACCGGCGTCGTTGCCTTGCTGGAATTCTCTAGTTGGTTGCTTCCTTGTTCCGGCGGCCGTGACAGGCGGTTATCTTCTTGGAGCAAGCAGCAGCCGCGCTGGACAGAGATCCGATCAGCTGCGCATCGTCTTGAGGGAAACATGAATTGCGTGTAGCTAGCTACTCTAGGTCCTACAGCGCCACACAACGGCTGGCCGTTACTAACTGTGTTGGAAATATTAGCACTTTTCCGACTAATTTAATCCACGAGCAAACAGTAAGCATGGCAAATACGATATGCATCTCACACCGATACCTACGCATGTGAGCACGTATAGTACATAGAACCAAAACATCTATAAACAGCATATATACGGCTAGCACATGAACGAGCAAATAGGGAATGAACGAGTCATATCCTCCGGTTGTCCAGGCCAACGCGGCGGGGGCAGCACCAGCCTCGGCATCAGCCAAGGCCTTCTTCTTGGCGACTTCGTCGTCAGCCATGGAGTCGATGTAGAGGAAGTAGTGGAAACAGAGGCGGACGAATCGGGAGCAGTCGCGTCGAGACGCTCCCCCAAAAACCTTATTGCTGTTCTCCCGGGCAGGATCTCGAATGACATGGTTCCGGAGGCACCTGCTCTCCCAACCAACTCTGCACGCGGTCGTCGGGATGGGATCGCCGGAAGCAGTACAAAGAGAGGAACAGTAGATGACGGCTAGGGTTGTACGAGAGGGAGTGAGTGAACTGAGTTAGGGTTCACTCCACTGGCCAGCGCCTTCTTATATAGGCCGTCAGGTAGATGGGCCTGGGCCAGGCCCACGACCGAGTCTGCTTCGGCTTGGCTCATTCCCGCAACCCGTGGCGCATGCGCGCGTCGTGACGAGGCGAGGCGTGGCGAGGCGAGGCGGGCGGCGGAGGAAGAGGAGCGCGCGTGTACAACTCCTATTCCCAAGCTCCCAATAGCAAGTGGTAGAGCAGCCCTTATAAAGAGGTCCCACTCTTCTTACTATAGCAGTATGGGACTAAACTTCCCGCACTTTCCACCACTTGCCGTACACATGCATGGGCCTTAGAGATTAACTAGGGATTATTGTCTTATATGGGCCTAAGCCCATCCATAATCCATCGGTCCCCCACCGGATCTCGAGACACATAAGTTTGTCAACTGTTCCAAACAATGTTTGATATACCAGAATTTTCAGTGGAGACTGTTAAGTTGAACTTCCACCTAGAGCAATAGGATTAGACTTCTTCACAACTGAACAATGGACTGTGCCTAATCTAATGAAAACGTTCGCTACAGAAGCTTAACGAACTGACGTTCGCTAAGTAACTAAACAAAAATAATAAACCGGGTTTTTAAACCGAAACCTAAAAAGAAAACTGACGAACCGGGGATGGTTATTAGCGGACCTGGAGAACCAGCGGGTCGGATCGGGCGAAGGCGGATTGGGGCTCGGACGTCGGTAGTCCAACGGCGGTTTCGGTGACGAGGCGAGTGGCGGCTTCGGCGGCGGTGGCTACGGACGGCGGCGGTGGAAGCGGTGCGGGGCGGCGAGGGCAGCGCGATCTGCGGCGGCGGCAGCGAGGCAAGCAGGCGGCGGCGTGGCTTGGTGCGGGCGATGGCGGAGCGGCGCTGCGAGGGGAGGCGGCGGCTGATGAGGAGAGGGGGGGGGCGTCTGCGCTTATAAAGGGGGAGGGCGACGAGTGGCGTGGAGGAGGGGCAAGAGGCGGTGGCGGCGCGAATCCGCGGTGGACACGCGCGATGGTGGGGCATGCAAGCTCGGGACTCGTCCCGAGCTCGGAGACGGGGCTCTTGGCTGGGCCGGCTGGGCTTCGGCCCAATTCAGTCCGAAACGAATTTTTTTTAAAACAATTTTACAGACAACAAAATAAAATAAAACCAAATAAAATAAAATATAACATAGGCATATTATATATCAAAATTTCAGAAAAAGATTTTCTAAAACATGAACATTTTTAGCGTCAAATAAAATCCACAAAAATTAAATAAAGCAAACAAGTGCTACTAGTTCATTTAAAAATCAAATAAAATATTTTAAAATGCCAAAATGATTTCAAACTCATTTTTCTCCATTTTTCTACTATAGGGAATAATTTTATTCTATTTTCCATATATTTTATTTTTGGAGAAAAATATTTGAATAAAAACCAAATAACTCCAAATTGAAAGTGGGTTTCAAAAAAACTACAAAGGGACTTTCAATTTGATTCTTTGAAACTTCCAACTGTCTTTCTTAGCATTTGAAGAAGTTATTTTATCTTCTCTCGTGAAACTCATTGAGTTGCATAAAGTTTCCGAATTTGGAATATTTTCAGATGGAATTCAAATCTTTTCGAAACCCTTTTCATTTACTAAATGGAACAAGTCATATCATCTTCACTCTAGGGTTTTGTGATGAAATAAATTTGAATTCAAGGAGATCATAAATGCAAAATGAATGTTTGGGAAAGTCCTTTTATCCCTCTCATTTAACTTTCATAAAGTTTCAATTTTAACTCAATTTCACACAAGCAACCACACCACAATCAAACAATCAATGAAAACTATTTATTTAATATAACATTCTGAAATTTAGGATTTTGGGATGTTATAAAAGGTCCCGTTCGAACAGGGACTGAGAGCTGCACCACTCGGACCGGGACTAATGCTCACATTAGTCCCGGTTCGTAACGCCACCGGGATTATTGCTCCGATTCGGCTATGACCAAAGCCATGTTTCTACTAGTGATAAGCCATTCCTCCCGATTGATTTTGAAAATCCTAGACCTAGTCAAAACCTTGAACCGAATTCAAATTGAATACCTTGATCGAATGAAATTCTCCAAAATTATGGAGCATAGTGAATTAAACTAATTTAATGAGAGAGCCTCTTGAGATATTGTTGACCCAGTCAAAATCGGATGATCCCATTTCAAGTTAAAGACCTTAATTGATTGTGAGGCCTTAGTGTGTGTGTGTGTGTGTGTGTGTGTGTGTGTGTGTGTGTGTGCGCACGTGTTCTTAAATCTGTACATTTTGTAATCTCTCACATATGCTTTAATAAATATTTTGTTAAATTTTATAAATCGTGCTCCAAAGCGTATGTATATTTTGAGCAGTCCCTCACATATGGTTAAATTTGTACTCTAGAATGTTCAATAGATATGTTTTCCTAATCATATAGGACAACTGCTCTTACAATATTTGATAAACCATAAGTTTTAAAGATATCAACTATATATGTATAAACTATATAATTTAGACAAGTATCGGAACCAAAAATATATATTTGTTTCAAAGTAGAAATTGAATTCAGGAGAACACATGAGTTTTTTCAATGATATACATTAGAAATTTGTAAGAAAAAAAATATAACTAATATTTAACTATCTTTTTTTATTTAGTATGCCAAACATGTGTGTTAAAAATATATTTTAAACAGGTAATAAATAAGTATACGCCTTAAGAAAACAATATAGTAAGTATAAAATTTTAATATAAAAAATCAGGAGGAGCTGGAAAATAGTCGGAACTGAAATATATATCAAGATGATGGTTTAATTATTCTCAGTGAAGGAACCAAGAGGAGGCTCTCATTCATCATGAAGGACGCTTACGACTGGGATGAATGCGGTGAGAGAGTATGTGCTCGCCGGCAACACGTGTCTTGCCCCTGGGGGTGATATTGAACTATGCAAACTCTACCACACCCCATAGGGGAGTGAGCTATCTACTGTCAAAGCGTTGGGCAAGGCTGAGGAGAAGAAAATGGCCAAGTTGAAACTCATTGTGTAGTTAGATATAGAAATTTAGTTTTGAGTCAGTTAAATTATGTGGATTCTGTTTTGGTTATCTTGGAACTCTAGAATAAATGTGTAATGCCTATTTCAGTGTTATGCAAGAGATTTTGATGTTTTTGATGAACATATATGCAGAGGAAATCTGATATGCGATTTGAACACGAGAAGTCTTACAGCCCTGAGCAAAAAGCTCATTGAGCTACTTACATGCCTTTGTATTTTTATTTGTCACACAAATCTACTTGTTGTCTTGAGTTTTAGCATTAGAAAAATCCTTTCATGCTTCCACATTCTGATTATTTGAGATTTACTTTGTTGATTATGGTGATCGATCGTCTTTTGCACCTTACAAGGGGTCTTATAAGTAAAGCATCTAAGTTGGTTGTAAAGAATATCATATCATCATAAGCTTTTGCTATTGGTTCTTTAGTTGCAAGAAATCCTGTATTGTTTTGGTGAGTTTTAGTGCAACTTCGATTTGTGATGGCGTTACCCATGATGATGGATATTGGTATGGAAAGAGGATTCAGAACATGATTATGTGACTTTGTGCTTATACAACTCCAGTTGGCATATATTTCATTCAGATTTTCATTTGGGACCAAAACTCACCATTTCAGTGCATATAGAGTTATTCCCGCCATATTGGGTGAGAACTACTCACTCTATTCTCACAAACATTTTCGGAAGGGCATTGAGTTGATGATTCTGCTGGTTGTGTACGAAATGTTTGGACAGACGTACAGGGTAGCTATCACTTGCATCTTCATCACTCTTTACATGTGGTTTATGGTCGGCATGTAGCAACGTGCACCGTTCCTGTTCAATCTTTGTGGATGGGTTCAGGTGGGAGAAGATTGTGGACGACTAGACTGATTGGAAGAAATTGATCAATAACCGTGGAGTTATTGGTGTGGTACCAGAGGAAAGATGGGAATCGTGCTAGGACAAAGAGAAGAGGCCTCTTCGGCTCTCCCGGAAGTGCGGCGCTGTTATTGGAAGTACTTCTTGCATAGTGTTTCTTCATCGACCAATAAGGGCTTGTGTATAGTTTGAATATAACCAATCACTATAACAGAAATGTGCCGGTAATATCTTTTTGTTATTTTGTAATCAGACACATCTTTGCGTATGTTTCAATTCTATGCAGTCTTTCTAACTGATACCATTTCCAAGTTATGGGTTGTGATTCACAGGTCTGCCCGTCGTCGATCACCTCCTTGTCGGTTGTTCGCCGTTGACCACGAAGTTGGTCCCAACTGCATCTGGTCAGCTCGACACCAAGAATAGTAAAGATATCTCATTTGAGGGAGACAGGCATCGAATTAGCAGATAGGAACCAACAGTAGCCATGAGTTCCATGAAGTTTCGTTGTGAATGGTAAGACCAAGCTGCTGTCCTTGCATCTTGTCACTTGAATTCGATAGTTACAACAAGATTATCGATGTTCTTAATGGCTTGGAAGAGCAGTTCTTGACATTATTGTCCTGCCATGTCCTGCTACATGGCGCCACTGGATATCTAGATCGGAATTGATCGGGACGGGCGAGCCCTCATCTTCGCTCAGAGAGGCCTCGTGAGGGCGTGTCGCGAAGTTGCGTTGTCTTTCCTATGCCATGGAACATGTTTAAGTATAGGTTTCCACATCATTTACAATGGTGAAGAAAGTGATGGTGGAGACGAACGAAGACTAGTAATGGCAGATGGGAGTTTTAGTTGCATTGAAGCCTGACGGCACATGTTTTTTCTTGTGTGTCGGGTATTGAGGACTTGCAGCAACGGCATAGGTAGGAGGGGGCGGCAACAAGGGTGGAAAACAATTTTGGGGCGATTCTCGAGTACCGAGTCACGATTTCCAAGGTGAAAGCCCAAGGTATGTCCTTCATTGGTTCTACTTGGCAATGGTCTTTTGAAGGCATTTTTTGGGGATATATATTGGGAAACTCTCCATGGTGAAAACTCACGATCCTTGACGGGGCGATAGACAACTCTTATGTATTGTTTTCTTCTTGAAGGCGCCGCTTTCGGAGAACCTCTTCTATATCCGGGTGTTGTGTTTGGAGGGGATTAGAGTGTTGTTGTTGCGAGTCTTTCATCAATAACACGGGTCTTTGTTTCTAGTTTTCTATCTTTTTTAGTTTTGTTCTTTGTTGTGTGCATCGTTGACGTCATTCAATATCTTGTTGATGCTGAGGCTGGATGTAAATGGTATCTTCATGATATTAATATATTCCCTTTATCGAAAAAGTAACATGTCCATGTCCATGTCCATGCCCATGTGATTCTTTCTTTATTATTTGAATTCTGAATTTGAGGGTGATTAATTGTGTTTCTAAATTCCAACTTATATATATTTTGGAGTTAGTGCAAACATTTCAAAATTATAGGAATAATTGGGTCCTCGCAGATATATTTCAAATTATTTCTGGACAATTTTTGTCAAATTTTAATGAAATTTTGAACCCTATAATATAGTGCCTACTTACGTGCAGATGTGTGTACTTATCAAATGTATGATCAAATCTAAGAATGGAGATCGTAAATCATACATACACTAGTATTAGTATAGCAAACCACACGTAAGCATCTGAGCTGCCTTGGCTAGGGCAGGACCAAAAGCTCACAAGCATAATGAACACTCATTAGTTCGGCTCATTTAGCTTGTAGCTCACTTTTTAATGAACAGAGCCAAGCACTGATTTTAGCTCGTTAACTCTTACCTTCTTACCTCTTACCTCTTCTTTTTAGATGAGAGGTAATAATATATAATATATCTGGTTAACTTTTACGTTCTTACCTCCCGTGTGAAAAGAGGAGATAAGAGGAGCTCCAAACGAGTACCTCGTTAAATTCGTTAGTATAACACTTCTGTAACCACATTCTTGTGGCAGGTCAACTCATCTATTCAATCTAATCCAATCCAAGCCATTGCAGGGAACAAACTAGCGCACCTCCACTTATAGTCATCATATTCTTTTGTAAAAATTACACCCACACTCTTGTTACACAGGCCATAATACATTATACTCTTTTAGTGAGCTTTTAATGAACAGAGTTGAGCATGAGTTTTTACTCGTTAAGCTGAACAAGCTTACAAGGCGAGCCTTAACGAGCACGAGCTTAACGAGTGAAGCCTTAATGAGTATACGTATAGACACACGGAAGTTGGCTAGACAGCTAGCTCCATCAGAAGCTGATGGGGTAGACGTGCTGCATGTTGGGGTAGAAGAGTCCCGAGTGCTGCTCCACGCCGCTGGCCTTCTGGTTCTCGTTGAACATGGCGAAGATGTAGGTCTCGATGGCGCCCTGGTGGCATGGGGTTCCGCGCCCGACGTGGTTGATGAGGTGCTAGTTGTAGAACCTGGCGTTGGCTGGAGTCACCGCGGTGCCGCCGCCCGACGACCACCCGCTCTCCGACACCACTAGTTTCACGTTAGAGCCGCTGTGCTTGGCCATGGCCGTGTAAAAGGCGTCCACCGTGGTGTCGAATAGGTTCTGGTACCCGAAGCCACCGTCCTGGACCACGGTGCCGGATGCGCTGAAGAGGGCGTAGCTTATGTCCATGGCACTCGGGTTGTAGGCCCAGGCCAGGTAGGGGGTAGATGTTGGCCATGAGCGGTGCACGGGTGCGGGCAAGGAACTGCACCACGGGGCCCATGAACGCGGCCGCCTCTGCGGTGAAGGACCCGGCGGAGGGCGGGCTGTACAAACCAAGGATGGCCTGCGACACCGACGTGGTCACCTTGATGTGGCCCAGCCCGGCGGAAGCGAGCGCGCCATGCATGTTCTTCATTGCCGGGACGAGGTTCCGGGTGGTGCCGCCGGCGACCTCGTTTCCGACGCAGACGCACCGGAAGGAAACCTTGGGGTACACCTGGATGTTGATTCTCACCCACGTGGCGGCCGCCGCCAGGCTAGCGGCGAGGTTGGAGAGCACGTGGTTAGGCGTCTCGACGACCACGTTGATGCCAGTGAGGCCGACGGCCTGCATGCCGCCTGGTTGGGGGCATACAGCCGCATCGATTTGATCCCGTTGGACTTGAACATGCCCACCACAGTAATCGCCGCCAGTAGGTTGTTGGCGCTCATGCCGTAGCATACCCCGATGGACTTGACGCCTGCATGCGCGTGAGGTACATGCATGTAACTTTGGTTACTTAATCTTGAGAAAATAACCTGTTATCAGGCAGCCACATATGCAAAAATATTTATTTTTACACCAAGATAGTGCTCCCGCAAGCGTTGGAACTACACAGTCAGCATCTGGCCACGGGCGAGTCCGGATGTCCGTTTTCCAGCAAATAGGAGCCAAACAAATGGGGCTTTGAGGAGTCCGAAAATCCACATCAGGAACCAAAATGCGCCACGTACGTACCCACGCACTATGTCCTTTCCTATCTTCCTCTCTCTCCCTACACCAAATGGCGCAAGCTCCGTTGTAGCTAAAATGGCGGAAGCCGCAAGCTGGCTCTCTTTTTTCTTAAAAAAGAAATACACACACTAGCTAGCTTCCGCCAAATAGTGCAACACGATATAGTAGACTCGTTGGCGCAATGTTTGGCTCTTTTTTCTTCATTTACATATATAGTGGACATATGTATGTATACACTGATTTGGAATGTTAATCTGCAATTGTATATACGTATGTTTGATGCAGACACTACTAACCGTGCTAGCTATTTGGCGAAATGTTGTTGTTTGACACGGATATTTAAGTTATATAGTTGGTTGGATGGTCGGCTTTCATATCAGTGTTCGGATAACATGTCTGTTATAGATGGATATGATGTTCAGTTTGGGGTCAGCATTGGAGATGCTAAGAAAGAATATAATGGCAGCGATTCTTGAACACACAACAAGCGAGCACCACAGCCCGGGGAAGGGAGACACCCAAGCCGTGGCGGCGGCTGGGACCCAAGCCTGCCATCCATTAGGCCAGGGGCACAGGAATCTGCAGCAACACACGATGCGCCCAGGGTGGACATCGCAGCAACGCCGGGCAGGGGAGGATGCAGTGCCGGAGATGATGCCACTAAGGTTAAATATTTCAACGAAATTTCAGTGAAATTTTTGAAATTGCGCATATTTTAGTGGGTCTGAAATATATTTAACCCTGAAAATTTGATGCAGATTCAAACTGATTTTAAAATAAATTTACATGATGTTAAAATAATTTCTGAAATATGCAAAAATTTTGAAATTTCGCATATTTCGGCGAGGTCCGAAATCATTTTGTTTCCGAAATTAAAAACCTTGGCTCCCACAACCGGCCTCGGCGGGAGTCAAATGCCGGCACAGGACAAGCGGCCACTAGCAGCTGGGCGGCCTTGCGGGATGCAAGAGTAGCCACGGTCATCATGGCGGCTGACAGAGTTGGAGAAGATGACACGGACGTGAGCGCCATGGGCAGCACCTTGAGAGCCTAGCGGGGAGAAGGAGTGCAACCGAGAGAGGACGCAGAGAGTAGTCTGGATCTAGTCTCGGCGGTTGAAATGGTGGCCGGAGGAGATCAAGGCTGCGCCGCTAGCGGCGGGCGCGGGTTCGCGCGAGCCATAGGAGCTTGCTTGTTGTGATTTGCGAACGCAAGGGGCCGTAGCAGCAGCATTTTCACCTTCTGGCGAGGGATCTCGCCGAAAAAGACCTTTAACTGAAATTTTGTACGCATGACGTTTAACTGAAATTTTGTACGCATGCATGGATGCATGCATGTAGCTTCTAGGTTTCCATAACTTTTTTCTATCTCTTCCACCCTCTAGACTCTAGTGGTTGATGCCCCACTTAAATATTGTTTTTTGTAGTGACGAGTTGGTGTTAGATGCACGCAAGGAACATTGCTCCATATTTAGATAAAAAATTAAAATAATTAATTTGGGACGAGATTGTATATCTTTGACTATTCGACAGTGCCCGAGGGGACTACCTTAAAGGAAGAAATGAACTTTGACTAGCTAGCTTCATGTGAATATTTCGGGAGTGGCTACAAAACAGTCGACTGAAAATTTTGAAGAGGTCAGTCGATTTCTAGCTTTCAACCTCAACCGTCGAATCAAGATTCAACGTCAAGGGCATCATCTTTCACCTCGGTTCACTTCTTCCTCGTCCCGATCTTTTCCCTAGCCACCACAACGGACCACCGGCCCCCGCCGCCCCACCATCCTCGGAACCATTCCCCACCGCTGGTCCAGGCCCGGCCCTGATGGGGGGGGGGGGGCAGGGGGGTGGCCGCCCCGGCCCCCCAGAAACGAGGGGCCCCCAGGTTCGTGCTCTGGCGTTGATACGACTGGACTGGGCTGCGCTAATGTTCCTAAAGAATGATAACTGGGCTAATTCTACGTCCACTGGCCACGTTTGGGAGAGATCGATCGACATCAAGCAAGAGCGGGCTGAGCGGCGCATCGTAAGGGAGTGATTTCAGAAGTTCACATCACACACGATGAAATCGCCTCCTTCCCATTTTCGCCTGATCTCTGGAAACCTAATCACCGCAAGGCTGCGGCGGCCGCCAGGCAGCAGACGCGAAGACACCCACGGGTAACCATGGCACCACCGATGCCGCAGCTCCAGCCTATGCCTTCCGCCGCCGGTTTCAGAGAAGTTGTCCTATTTCTTGATGATTTCCCCTAAATCATTAGCTTATTCCCTAGCTTTTTTGCTTGACATGGTGAACGCTTTTGTCCGCCGGCGTGCTGCACAGTGAAAGCAATGGTCTCCTTGGCCATGGTCGTCCGTCCTCGGAACCAAATGTGGAAGCCCGTGGACAGTTTGAAGGGTCTTTACAGAGATGAGTGATCCATCGCTGGACTGCCACATCCAGGTATGTACTAGATACCATGTAAAACTCTTGAGTTTTTATGCAAGGGAAGTTTGTAGCTTTCAGCTTTGTACATCTTGTCTGGGTAAAATTGTTTGATGAAAGGTAGTGCTCGAATGCACTTGC
>NC_057813.1:752792408-752793875 GCF_018294505.1 Triticum aestivum | reverse complement strand
TAAGAAAAACATGACAATGCTAATATGCAAACAAGTGCACATGAAGTAATTGAAGGTTAGTAACCAAAGAATTATTCCTCTATAAAAAATCATAATCACTCCCACTGCTTGTTTTCTAAGTAGAATGTTGTACAAGCAAAAAAATAAAGTTGCAGAAAGATTATACAGAAAGTAGCTTTTGAAAGTTAAAGGGCCCCAAGTTTTAGTTTCGCCCTGGCCCCCTAAAATCTCAGGACCGGCCCTGCGCTGGTCTTCCGCTGCCCCCGGCCATCCCTCTTGGTTCCCCCGCGTCGTTTCTCTGGCGAAGGCCCCCACTACCACCACCCACCACAGGCGTCAAGCACCGCCCCAATCCTAAACCCTAAGATAGATACTGGGTAGTTTGCCCAAAAAGCTTCTCCCTCCCCTTCGGCGAGTTTCTTCCTTCTCTCTGGTTGTTACTTTCTTTGACAGACCCAACTTCGAAATTCAATCGACTGACATATAGCTATTGTGGAATCTTTTAACCTAGCTGATCTGCTTAGTTTTGCCAACTAACTCAACTCTAACGAGTTAAAGTGTCACTTGATACTAATTGGTACTGACGTAGTACTCTGCATCAATTATGCAAGATTTGTGGACAGTCAAGTGCACTCTGTCTTAAGAGTGCAATCGCCAATCAGATGGTATGGCATAGTGCTAGAGCCGTGCCAACTACTCGTAGTACTAACACTACCACACTAACCTCCCCTGTCCTTGAAAAAAATGTACTTTCAACTTTGTTGAAGGGTCACACTATCTCAAAATTTGATCGTGTTTGTGCAAAATAAATTAATGTCTGTGAAACCAAATAGGTATATGATGAAAATATATTATATTATAAATCTAATGCTACTAATTTGAAGGAATAAATGTTGGTGTATTATTGTATAAATACAGGCAAACATAAAAGGTTTGACTTTTCAACAAAATTGAAAATACTCTTTCAAGGACGGGGGAGTACTATCCAAAAGTATATATCATACAGTAGTTCTTTTCAACCCATTTCAGGCAGACCAAACTTGGGAAGGCCAGCAGAACCAACACCTGGGTTATAGTTAGTTAGTGGCTAGTGATTTGATGGCGTCATGTGCCACAGATCCATCAGGTACACTTTGAAGATATGATGAGTACACAAGATCGACTGCAAGTGAGTCATCAAGTACTAGCTAGGGCAGCTGGTGCAATCATTTTTGTTAAACTTGAAAGGATCGATGGAACAGTGGCAGTACTGGGGCTACTGGCTAGCTGAAATGAGTAGGGCCACTGACTGGCTGGTACACCATGGCTAGCTACCTTACCTAGCTAGCTGATGCTTCTCTTAATGGAGTCTAAGCTTAACGTGCATACATATTACTATCTTCTACATTACCTCCAAAAAATAAACTCCCTGCATGACTTGCATCAAAGAAAAAAACTCTGTAACCAATCAATTGAAGGGGAGAGAGA
>NC_057813.1:752790459-752791964 GCF_018294505.1 Triticum aestivum | reverse complement strand
TCCGAGGAGCAATGCCAGAGCTAACATGGAGGCAACGCCTTGGCTCGCCATTCGGTCTCAAAACTCTCTTTCTCTCCAGCTGCGTTGGACGGGCTCCCCTTATTTCTTTTCTCTCAGACTAGTCACAATGTGTAGTAACTTAGACTAGCGACATGCATATGCGAAAATCTGCATCTGAACCCGGGCTCAGATGCTCCCGCTCAGAAAAAAATTCAAAACAAATACTAGAAAAATTCAAAAAATTCCAATTTTTTTTGTGTGGTAGATAATTTTATGCGTGAGGTCTGCTCCAAATTTCAACTCATTTGGATATCTTAGCAGCTCTCGGAAAAAAAGACAAATCGGGTCAAAACAGTTCGTGAACAATAAACTTTTTTATAGAACCTGATTTTGTCTTTTTTGTAGAATTGCTCAAATGTCCAAACGAGTTGAAATTTGCAGCGAACCTCACGCATCAAATTATCTACCACACAAAAAAATTGGAATTTTTTGAATTTTTCTTGTATTTGTTTTGATTTTTTTTGCCGGATTGGGTGCAGCTGAGCCCGGGAGCCAAATTGGCCTTCTCCATGCATATGTTACTAGTCTATGTTACTATCTCTATAGTGGGGACTAATATATGTGTGGTGTCATGCAACACTTCATTTATTAGGTTGTAGACTCATATTGTCTTGGTATGTGTGATGTTACAGTAGGTAGCTATGTTATCACATGCCCCTATTTGCTCATTATTTACTCGCCACATCATCTATTTTGCCTAAAGATGTGTGATGTTACCATCTATGTTAATCCCACCGTGGGTAGTCTGAGGTCACACTAGGGTGCAGGCCCCTTTTATATAGGACCCGAGCATGATGGGTCCAGCGACATTTATTTAGCCTTTTGCGATTGGTTACCAAGGCCGTTTCCCTTTTGCATGTGTCACCCCCTTCTCACGGAGTCTGGTGGGCAGAGGTTATCCGGTACACCAGGTTGTATGTTGTGCCAGGTAGGGGAGGGCGGTAATTCCAATCATTCATAGTAGCACTCATAGTTTGAATTTTGGACTCCAAGCTTGATGTACCATGAAAGACAAGTCAATGATGGGTCGCGTGGCACTGTATATGTTCCCGTCTTACTCAACGACATTCGACAACGGTTTTTTCACAGAAAGACCGTGTTCCGTGATATCCGACATAACTTGCGTAAGAATTGACACCACATGATCTTGCTGGCGACCAAATTTAATAACTTTTAAGTTGACATGACTTACGTAAGAAGAACTGAAACTACATTTTTTACGGCTTTGATGCTTTTTTTTATCTTCAGGTGACATATGTACAAAAGAAACGACATTTTAGTAATGAAATATCCGTGGTCAATTTAAAGAGATTTAAAATGATATTTTAGCAATATAGCATGAATTATACTAAAATTATCAATGTATTTGAGACTGTCAACTCCGTCTATCAATGGCGGCACTTGCAAAGGCAGACATGCAACCTTTGGAGACCGGTGTGAAAATC
>NC_057813.1:752785480-752790158 GCF_018294505.1 Triticum aestivum | reverse complement strand
GTGCTCGCGCTCGATCTCCCTCCATGGTTCCTCAAATGCACGGAGAAGTTGAGCTGTGTTTTTTTCTAGAAGCAACAAGAGGAGGCTAGAGGTGCTGCTGCTTGGTGGCATAGATTGTCATGTGCACCCCCAACATCCTTGGGTGGTTGGAGGTTCACAACCTCGCCCTACTTGTCAAGGCCATGTATACAAGACGGAGATGGCCCTAGAATAATCTCCGGCAACAAACCTTGTGCTAAAGTATCAGTGATCGTTGCCCCGAGATGGAAGACCTTTTACTAGCCTCGACAACGTGCATCCAGGGAAAATGGCTAAAAGGTGCTTCTGGTCTGACCGCTGGATCAACGGGCAAAGCGCGACGCAAATTGTGTCTAACCTCCTTCCTCTTGTCAAACCGGAAGTGCACCATGTGAGGATGGTGGTTGCGGGCTTGAAAAATGACACATGGATTAGTGACATCTGAGACACGCTACCATTCAGGCCATAGCCGAGTACCTTCAGTTATGGAAGGCGGTACAGCAGCACCATCTTATAGCCTAACGGGACAGCTTCGCATGGAGGCTCGCTGCCAATGTCCACTAATTGGCTCGGTCGACATATCCCGCCTTCTTGGGCGTGAGCTTGCCCCTCGGGCAACCTAAGTTTTGAGCTCGTTCACAAGGGGCGAATTTGTATGGTGAACCATCTCGCTCAAGGCCATCTCCCAAATACACCATGTTGTCGGCTGTCCAATTAAGGAGGTGAAGACCTACAACACATGATGCTTGGGGTGATCCCTCTCCCACCAAGTTTGGTACTCACTCCTCGTACCCTATTGGCTCCATCGTTTCAACCGCATGCATTCGATCGATATCGTCGAATGGTGGCCACAAATGTTGTGGCGGCACCACGCTTTTGTTGCGTTATGAGATATCATCGCTTGGCGGGGCTGGTTTTCGATTTATGTGGATCAAAAGAAACAACATGGTGTTCAACTTGATCTCCGATCTTCTGGAGACTATTGCGACAAATGATAGAGTAGAGATGCACCTCTGAAGGCCGGCACCTACTCGCGGGCTTGTAGGGGAGTAGTCCATTGTTTTTGCTCCTTCAGGCGGATAGAGCGGGCAGTTAGGGCTTGTCCATGTGTTGCTCCAATGGTCAGTAACAAACTTCTCGCCAATCTTAATTCAAAGACAAACAAGTCTCATGTGTGTCCTAATAAAATGTAACCTTTTTGATACACTAGTAGAAAACAGGGCATTTGTCCCGGTTCGTGAGGGCATTTTGTCCCGGTTTAAGAACCGGGACAAAAAGGTCGGTACTAATGCCCTCCCCCTTTAGTCCTGGTTCTTACACGAACCGGGACAGATGTGCCTCCACGTGGCCACTGCGGGCAGCCCAGGCAAGGGGACCTTTGGTCCCGGTTGGTGACATGAACCGGGACCAAAAGGCCTCCACACGTCAGCAACTGGCTGGAGCTGAGGTATTTCTTTTTTTAAAAAAAGTGGCTGCTTTAGGGGTTTCGGGGTTAATTTAGGTTGTTATTAGCTAGCTAATAGAGAGAAGTGTCCTCTCTTATATCTTCATCCTTGGTTTACCAACGCTACTGCTATGTTCATTTCACCCGCTGATATATAATAACTCATGCTCGCATCATACATCATCATATATAATAACAAGTCCTACTAATCATGCATCATCATACAACTTCTACTCGTTATTAATAACAAGTCATACGATCATCATCCTCATAGTCATCGAACCCAACCCTACATAATTGTTCTTAGCACATGATCATCAGTATCAGGTAGGACCTAAACACCCTTAAGGTAAAATAGCATAAAACAATATAGACCCTGACTCTCCATTATAAAGAATGGAGATCATCCTGTCTCCAATTCTTGCGCTTCGCTTCCTTTTGCTTCCAAGAAGCTCCTTACGATTGTCCATACATTTTTTCCATTCTTTGATTGTCATGTCTCCACTTCTTTTAGAAATCCAGTATCGACAGTTGAGATTCGTAGGACGACCTGGTTGTGTGTTCAAAACATCAAGGCGACCGTGCGTATACATCAGATGAGGCACACAATCATTTGGGATTATCTGTTGAAAAACATAGTAATAACTTCGTAGTTAGCAATGATGTACTAGTTTTAGAAGTATGCAAAAAGATGCATGGATGTCGTAATAGTAAAAAATCTTACCAGGGTATCTCCATAGAAGTTACTGTAGAACGTGCACTAGTGGCACGTATTGACCATAATGTTGAGGAGTTCGATTGCAGATATTGTACTTCGCAAGATCAGTACAAAATGCGATCAGATGAGTTTTCTCCTTATAAGTTAATTCGGAGCCATCGGTGTAGTGGGTTTTGTCTACCATCTTTCGCACATTTTTTGAAGAATGAAAATAAGCTATCAATGGAAATAAGCTGTCAACTATTTTAAAATAAACAATATAAATTACTTAATAACTATGTTTGAGAAGTTCACATGTGGGAATAATTGGAAGTGTATCCACAAGGACCCAAATGTCCATATTGTCTTGCTCGATTGTAGGATCACCAAGATCCATGGTGACAAGCATGCCCTCATCAAAACCATACATCTTGCAAAGTGCTTCTCAATTTTTGCAATCAAAATGGGTTACACTCTCAGCGTTGTACAACTTTACTTCAAAATCCACACCATGATGGATCCTTAAGTGAACTTTTTTGGTTTCCATACTTTCATGGTCTTCAAAACCCATCCTCTCCAAGACATAGCGTCTTGCATAACATGGGATAAGCTAGTCGAATTCGAAAAGATGAAAAATACACGTTAAAATAGTTGAAGTCGTGCTTAATTACGAAAAAAACTATTGTTGTTGTTGCTTACCGTATGAACATCGAAGGTCTCCTCGAGCTTAATGCTGAAGCGCCGATCTTCGTCTAGCTCAAGGAACCTGTCGCACATACCTCGGTCGTCGTGGCACCAGTCGCACTCCCCAGGGCGGTTTTCGTCGTCCGATTACGACATTTCCGGCCTATGTTCATAATTGAAATATTAAACTTGTACAATTAAATATATGTACTAAAAAACCTAAATTAGATCATTATTATTAATCACGGGTTGACTATCGGTGATTGTAGCTCCTCCTTTCATTCCCGAGTGCATTATTACACCAAATTGTCTAGCACACGGGAATGAAGGAGAAGCTACCCCCACGACGGCGTGGATGATGGAGGGGGCTCCTAGATTTCTGCATAGAGTGTTCTTCAATTTTAGCATTCAAAGTAGGAGTACTTTTCCAATATGAGAATTCAATAAGCAAAACCAAATCGTAAAATAAAGTAGTATTCAAATTAGCATGCATTCAATTATAACTAAAAGTACATCATCTCTTGTGTCCGTACATCGCCGAATATTATCACTAATTAATACTCCTCGAATACTATCATACATATAGCATCACTAATACAGCTAGAACCGTAGCGCCCGACGGGTATCGTCGCGGACGGTGGACACCCAAAGATAAGGAACCATCACAGGATCATAGCTCCAGTGAGATCCCTGAAGAACCTGCCAGGTATTGTCAAACCTGCCCTCCAACGCAACCATGTACCGACGGACGTGCTCGTCCTCCTCGCTGACACGGTGACGTACCACCTCCGCGGTGTCCGAAAGCCTCGACACCGTCACTGGCCCACGCGACCGCCACCAAACAAGGATCGGGTCAACAACGGGCTGCCTCCTCACCAACCTACGTCCCCCGGAAGGTAGCACCTATACCAGCCCGGCGGAGCCCAGTCCCGGACATGGCCCTGATCAAGCAGGCCTCCACCGCCGAGTCGACGACAAGGATGCGGGATAGGCATCGTCGACGTCGATGCGGGAACTACTTCTATATATAGTAAAATAAAGTAGTTTTATTAATTAAATCAACTAGTTCAACTATACTAAAGCACTTACTATAAATAAATAAAGTAGTACTTACTAAAAATAAACTACTTCTATATATAGTAAAATAAAGTAGTTTATTAAATCAACTAGCTAGTTCAACTATATATTAAGCACTTACTATAAATAAAATAAAGTAGTACTTACTAAAAATAAACTAGTTTAACTATAGTTCTATTTTTTTCTAACTAATTTTATTGAACACTTTCTCTTCTTATTTTCCTTTTTCCTCTATTCTAAATATGAACATATTCATAAATGACTTTGATCATGCACAATTTTCCTATACATACACAATATGAACATATACATAAATTGACAAAGAAAATTCTATGAACAAAATTACAATAGAAAAAAATCATAAAAATTCTATGAACAGAAAAAAAATCATAAAAAATTGACATATTCGATCTTTGCATATATATGAACATACAAACATGCATATTCAACAATAATATCACCAAAAATATCTATTAACAGAAAAAAAAATCTAACACAATATGAAAAAAAATCTAACAGACAAAATCTACGAACTACACATCTAACAGAAAAATCTATGAACTACAAAAAATGTAACAAAATCTAAATCAATTAACTACACATCTAAATTATACTACACATCTAAATTTACTACTACATCAAATTAAATTAGCAAGGCCTTTGCTCACGGGATGGCGACGGCGTGACGGGCAGGGGACGGCGACAGCGACGGCGACGGTGCGTGAGGGGCAGCGGCGACGATCGACAGTGAGAGGGGC
>NC_057813.1:752758631-752784619 GCF_018294505.1 Triticum aestivum | reverse complement strand
GGTTGGTGCCACCAAACGGGACCAAATGCCTCTTTTCAGCAGCCCAAAGGGCGGGAAGCAGAGGCCTTTAGTCCCGGTTGGTGGCACCAACCGGGACTAAAAGGAGGTCATTGGTCCCGGTTGGTGCCACCAACCGGTACCAAAGCCTCCCTTTAGTCCCGGTTGGTGCCACCAACCGGTACTACAAGCCTTGTGCTGCCCGCGTCGCGGCATGAAAGTTTAGTCCCACCTCGCTAGCTTAGGGAGCTCGAGAGTGGTTTATAAGCCCCAGTCCCGCTGCCCTCTCAAGCTCCTCTCAAATGCAGGCTTACGGGCCTAAACTCACTATATGTGCTTGTGGGCCTATTGGGCCAACTACGAGCCTGAATCCTGGCCCATTGTTGGGTTTCTAGTCATATTCAGACCGTGGTGGCCCTATAGGTGGCACTTTTTTTATTTTTTTTGTTTTATTTTTTGCTTTGAATTATTTATTTTCTTTTGATTTTTGCTTTTTTTTCTTTTTTTTTCTTTTAGCTCTGAATAATTATAATCTTTCTGTTACTCCATTAGTTTCCAAATTTGAAGAATTATAATCTTTATGCAACTAAAAATATATTTGGAGTGATTCTTTTTCCTGCTATTTAATATTACTGCGTTTTAACATTATATTGAAAAATAGATTTTGTTATTTTAGTTTCTATCAAAAAAAACTTTATGACAATTCTTTTTGCTACTAAAGTTTCTAACAAAAACTCTTTATGATAATTATTTCTAATTTTTATGTTTTGAATAGAAAATACTTTGATAATTTTAGTTGCATAAATTTTATATAACATTAGTTTAAAAAATACTAGAGGTTCATAAAAGCTTTTTAGTTGATTCCTTTTGCTATTAGAGTTTTATAAAAGCATTTACTACTTTTTTTTGAGCTATAAGACCTTGAAATTGAAAAGCATTTCAAATGAACTCTGAAAAGGTTGAAAGTTGGCATGGTATCATCATTTCACCCACATAGCATGTGCTAAAAAGTTGAGGGTTATGGGAAAAACTGGATACACTTCGTGTACAAAATGGACAATCTCTTTTGAAGTATCAGGGTTTCATACGAAAACTCATTTTTTACACAGGGATTTCATTATTTTAAACTTATTTGAACTCCTGACTTTTTGTGTGTTCAAAATGCACCATTCAAAGTCACATCATCAATTTTCAATCCTTTGTGACTTCATTTGTTATTTTTCATGCATTTACTGATTATTTTGATCTATAAGACCCTGAAATTTAAAAGCATTTCAAATGAACTCTGAAAAAGGTTTGAAGTTGGCATGGTATCATCATTTCATCCACATAGCATGTGCAAGAAAGTTGAGAGGGTTACAGAAAAAACTGGATGCACTTCATGTACAAAACGGACAATCTCTTTCGAAGTATAAGGCTTTCATATGGAAACTTGTCTGTTACAGCAGTCATTTCAAATGAACTACGAAAAGGTTGAAAGTTGGCATGGTATCATAATAATAGTTGTGGAGAAAGTCTTCACTATTTCTTTGCTTGTGTCCTTTTCTTATTGCGCCGTAACCATGGATAATCTTCATCCTTTATCAGGATGCTTGGGTCAGCCTTGACTTTGAAGGGAGGAATTTCATGAAACTTTTCATAACCTTCGGACATGTCTGTCTTGTCCTCCACTCCTACGATGTCCCTTTTTCCTGAAAGAACTATGTGGCGCTTTGGCTCATCGTATGATGTATTCGCTTCCTTATTTTTTCTTTTTCTCGGTTTGGTAACCCTTCACATAGATAACCTCTGCCACATCATTGGCTAGGAGGAATGGTTCGTCAGTGTACCCAAGATTGTTCAGATCCACTGTTGTCATTCCGTACTGTGGGTCTACCTGTACCCCGCCTCCTGACAGATTGACCCAGTTGCATTTAAACAAAGAGACCTTAAAATCTACTCCGTAGTCAATTTCCCATATGTCCACTATGTAACCATAATATGTGTCCTTTCCCCTCTCGGTGGCTGCATCAAAGCGGACACCGCTGTTTTGGTTGGTGCTCTTTTGATCTTGGGCGATCGTGTAAAATGTATTCCCATTTATCTCGTATCCTTTCCAAATCATTACAGTCGAAGATGGTCCCCTGGACAACGAGTACAACTCCTCACAAACAGTGTTTTCACCTCTGAGACGTGTTTCCAACCAACTGCTGAAAGTCCTAATGTGTTCACATGTAATCCAGTCGTCGCACTGCTCCGGGTGTTTGGAGCGCACACTGTTCTTGTGTTCATCGACATAAATGGTCACCAAGGTAGAGTTCTGTAGAACTGTGTAGTGTGCTTGAGACCAAGAATATCCGTCCCTGCATATTATTGTCTCCCCTCCAAGCGTGCCTTTTCCAGTCAGTCTCCCCTCATACCGCGATTTAGAGAGACCTATCTTCTTAAGGCCAGGAATGAAGTCAACACAAAACCCAATGACATCCTCTGTTTGATGGCCCATGGAGATGCTTCCTTCTGGCCTAGCGCGGTTACGGACATATTTCTTTAGGACTCCCATGAACCTCTCAAAGGGGTACATATTGTGTAGAAATACGGAGCCCAGAATGACAATCTCGTCAACTAGATGAACTAGGACGTGCGTCATGATATTGAAGAAGGATGGTGGGAACACCAACTCGAAACTAACAAGGCATTGCACCACATCACTCCTTAGCCTTGGTATGATTTCTGGATCGATCGCCTTCTGAGAGATTGCATTGAGGAATGCACATAGCTTCACAATGGCTAATCGGACGTTTTCCGGTAGATGCCCCCTCAATGCAACCGGAAGCAGTTGCGTCATAATCACGTGGCAGTCATGAGACTTTAAGTTCTGAAACTTTTTCTCTGCCATATTTATTATTCCCTTTATATTCGACGAGAAGCCAGTCGGGACCTTCATACTAAGCAGGCATTCAAAGAAGATTTCCTTCTCTTCTTTGGTAAGAGCGTAGCTGGCAGGATCTTCATACTGCTTTGGAGGCATGCCGTCTTTTTCGTGCAAACGTTGCAGGTCCTCACGTGCCTCAGCTATATCTTTTGTCTTCCCATACACGCCCAAGAAGCCTAGCAGGTTCACACAAAGGTTCTTTGTCACGTGCATCACGTCGATCGAAGAGCGGACCTCTAGGTCGTTCCAGTAGGGTAGATCCCAAAATATAGATTTCTTCTTCCACATGGGTGCGTGTCCCTCAGCGTCACTCGGAACATCTAGTCCGCCGGGACCCTTTTCAAAGATTACGTGTAAATCATTGACCATAGCAAGTACGTAATCACCGGTACGCATGGCGGGCTTCTTCCGGTGATCTGCCTCGCCTTTGAAATGCTTGCCTTTCTTTCGACATTGATGGTTGGTCGGAAGAAATCGATGATGGCCTAGGTACACATTCTTCCTGCAGCTTCCCAGGTATATACTTCCGGTGTCAACTAAACAGTGCATGCATGCATGGTATCCCTTGTTTGTCTGTCCTGCAAGGTTACTGAGAGTGGGCCAATCGTTGATGGTTACAAAAAGCCACGCGTGCAGGTTAAATTCCTCCTGTCTGTGCTCATCCCACACACGTACACCGTTTCCATTCCACAGCTGTAAAAGTTCTTGAACTAATGGCCTTAGGTACACATCAATGTCGTTGCCGGGTTGCTTAGGGCCCTGGATGAGAACTGGCATCATAATGAACTTCCGCTTCATGCACATCCAAGGAGGAAGGTTATACATACATAGAGTCACGGGCCAGGTGCTGTGATTGCTGCTCTGCTCCCCGAAAGGATTAATGCCATCCGCGCTTATACCAAACCATACGTTCCTTCGGTCATGTGCAAACTCAGCCCAGTACTCTCTCTCGATTTTTCTCCACTGCGACCCGTCAGCGGGTGCTCTCAACTTCCCGTCTTACTTACGGTCCTCATTGTGCCATCGCATCAACTTGGCATGCTCTTTGTTTCTGAACAGTCTTCTCAACCGTGGTATTATAGGAGCATACCACATCACCTTCGCAGAAACTCTCATCCTGCGGGGCTCGCCGTCAACATCACCAGGGTCATTCTGATCTTATACCGCAATGCACCGCATACCGGGCATGCGTTCAAATCCTCGTACGCACCGCGGTAGAGCATGCAGTCATTAGGGCATGCATGTATCTTCTGCACCTCCAATCCTAGAGGGCATACGACCTTCTTTGCTGCGTATGTACAGTCGGGCAATTCGTTATCCTTTGGAAGCTTCTTCTTCAATATTTTTACTAGCTTCTCAAATCCTTTGTCAGGCACAGCATTCTCTGCCTTCCACTGCAGCAATTCCAGTATGGTACCCAGCTTTGTGTTGCCATCTTCGCAATTGGGGTACAACCCTTTTTTGTGATCCTCTAACATGCGATCCAACTTCAGCTTCTCCTTTTGACTTTCGCATTGCGTCCTTGCATCGACAATGACCCGGCGGAGATCATCATCGGGCACATCGCCTGGTTCCTCTTGATCTTCAACAGCTTCCCCCGTTGCAGCATCATCGGGCACATTGTCTAGTTCCTCCTGATCTTCAGCAGCTCCCTCCGTTGCAGCATAACCGTATTCAGGGGGCACATAGTTGTCATCGTCCTCTTCTTCTTCGCCGTCTTCCATCATAACCCCTATTTCTCCGTGCCTCGTCCAAACATTATAGTGTGGCATGAAACCCTTGTAAAGCAGTTGGGTGTGAAGGATTTTCTGGTCAGAGTAAGACTTCGTATTCCCACATTTAGTGCATGGACAACAAATAAAACCATTCTGCTTGTTTGCCTCAGCCATTTCGAGAAAATTATGCACGCCCTTAATGTACTCGGAGGTGTGTCTATCACCATACATCCATTGCCGGTTCATCTGCGTGCATTATATATAATTATGTGTGTCAAAAGTAAGAAAATCAGACAAATATCTACCTAAAGTAAGAAAATCAGATAAGTATCAGAAAGAAGATAAGAACAAGAGGCTCACCACGGTGGTGCCGGCGACGAGATCGGCGCGGGCTATCAACGGCGGTGAAAACGGGGACGGGGCGTGACGGACCGCTAAACCTAGACAAATCTCGAAAGAAATGGAGCTCTGAGGTCGAGCTTCGAGTGGAGAAAGCTTAACTAGTGTGGCTCGTGCATTTCATCGAACACATCATGTGCATAGGAGGTGAACTAGAGCACCCAAATGCTCTCTCCTCGCCGGATTCAAAAAACAAAGCACTGGAGTGCTCTGCCGCGGCGGTGGATATATATAGGCAAGTTATTGGTCCCGATTCATGGCATGAACCTGGACTAAAGCACCCCCTTCTGTCCCGGTTCATGCCACGAACCGGGACCAATGGTTGTGGGCAAGGAGCGAGGACCATTGATCCCGGTTCGTCGCTTGAACCAGGACAAATGGTTTCACACGAACCGGGACCAATGCCCACGAGGCCCCGGCCGCCCCCCTGGGCTCACGAACCGGGTCTAATACCACCCTCGGGTCCCGGTTCTTAAAGAACCGGGACTAATGGGCTGGCCAGGCCCGAACGGTAGCCCTGTTTTCTACTAGTGATAGTATCTTTGGTCTCTAGATGTGCATCTTATTATCTGCGGATTTCGGGAAAAGGTGGTTTAAATTTACCATATATCTGCTGTTTGTCCTATTTCTTAAATAGGAATGTAGTGAAAATAGATAATCATCTTTATTTTTGCACTAAAAGAAAAGGATAATAAATTTACTTTGTATTGAATTCCATCCCATGCTCTCTAACCAGGGTTTTTTCAGTGAAAAAAACAAGAGCAAGTTGTGTGAACCAGGTTTGCGGATTGTGTAGTGGGAAAGGAGAGAAAGAAGTCGAGTGGAAACTGTGCATGGCCCGCAATGTACAGCCCCGGTTACATACACAACCGAAAGGACATTTAATCTTTTCCCTTGGTTATGTGGCCGGCGGCGCACAGCTTGTCCCGTCCGTCATCGCTAGACCGATCGCTACAGGCTCCGACAGTGACCGGCGTCGTTGCCTTGCTGGAATTCTCTACTGGCAGTTGCTTCCTTCTTCCAGCGGCGGTGATGGGCGGGCGGTTATCTTCTTGGAGCAGACAGCGTCCGCGCTGGACAGAGATCCGACCAGCGCGCTGTGCATTGTCTCGAGGGAAGTACTGCTGCAATATCTTTGTGGGCCGCGCGGCCGAGGCATCCAGAAGCTCATAGACCCGCCACAGTCGGCAGCTTCCCTGTTGTGTGATCGGCTTGCGCGTCAGGGCTGTAGGGAGCCACCGGTCACGCCAGATCTGTATGTTGCTGCTGTCGCCGACGCGCCTTAGGCCTTGTACAATGAGAGGTGTTTAGGGAAGATGCTTAGAGAAATAAACCAGATTTTTTTTAAGCACCGGTGCTTATTTGTATAAAATAGACGTTTAACTAAGCGTCTCTCCTGTAGAAATAGGCATCGGTGCTTCAGAAAAACCCGGTTTATTTTTCTAAGCATCTCTCAAGCACCTCCTATTGTACAAGGCCTTACAAGCCCTTTTTTGAGGAGCTCCAAGCCATACTGAATGGCCTGCCACATAGGGGACGCATTCCCCGAGAAGACTCTATCCTCAAGCCAACCCTCCGGATAATATTAAGCTTTGAGAACCTGCGCACATAACCTGTGAGGATTAATCGTTAGCCTCAATGCCTGCCTTCCCAGAAGGAATTCGTTAAAAAGATAGAAGTCTTTGAACCCCAAGCCACCCTACATTTTATGCGCCATAATATTCGGCCTGGCCGTCCAATGCGTTTTCCTTTTGCCTTCAGAAGAACCCCACCAGAAGTTACGAACCATCCTGTTGAAGTTGTTGACATTGGAAGCTTGAAGGCCCCCATGATATATGTTGGGATCGCCTGTGCAACAGCCTTGATCATCGTTTCCTTCCCAGCACTAATCCGATTCAAAAGCCTTGACTGTAAATTCTGAAATTTCCCCCTCGACATACACCCCTCAGGTGTAGGCAGGCCAAGATATTTCTCCTCAAAAGTGACAAGATTGACTTGCAGCACCAAGCGGACCTTCTCCTGATTATGTTCTGTACATAACCTCCCAAACAGTACGATACACTTGGATGGATTAAAAACAGGGAGAGAGGATCACCTTGTCGAAGCCCACATGTTGGTGCAAACGAATCCAAGAGGGCCCCATTAAATTTCACTGTCTCTCATTGAGGTGACGCAAGTCATAATCCATTCCACCCACCGGCGATCAAAACCCAAGTTTTGCATCCTTCACTTCAAGAAGGTCCAATCTACCCTGTCATAAGATTTGGACAAGTCCAACTTGTAAGCACAGAAACTCCTTTCCAGGTCTCTTTCCTTCTGAATGTAATGTAAATGAGTGTAATGTGTTTTCTGAAATGAGTGAAATCTATCATTTGTAATGAGCATAATGTGTTTTGTGAAATGAGCAAAATCTATCTTATGTAAATGACTGTAATTTGTGTCCAACACCAACCGACAACCCGTACGATTCTCAGTTGGGGTGGGCCCTTCACCTAATTTCTACCCAATAAGAAAATCCCAGCTCAGCCTCTCCGTTGATGGCGTCATGTACCATTGATCGATCAGGTGCACTTTGAAGATACGATGAGTACACAAGACCGCAAATGAGTCAATTACTAGCTAGGGCAGCTGGTGCAATCATTTTCGTTAATTAGACATAAAAGAATGGAACAGTGGCAGTACTGGGGTACTGGCTAGCTAGGGCTCGTGTCAACAGTGCTAGGGCGACACTGCCTGCCTAGTGTGTTCATTCAATCACTTTTACATTGGGCCACGCGTTACAGACACATGTCCGGCTGATGGTTTATTATGTCGACATCAAGTGTGCCTATTTACGAGCTCAAGTACCATGTCCATGTGATTCATTCTTTGTTAATATTTGAATTCTGAAGTTGGACGTGATTAATTATGTTTCCGACTAAGACATATCTTGGAGTTAGTGTGAGCATTTCAAAGATATACGAAGACTTGCGTCCTCGACAATATATTTCATATTATTTCCGGACAAATTTCATAAATTTTAACGAAATTTCGAACCCTACAATATAGTTCCTACTTACATACACATGTGTGTACGAATCAAATGTATGATCAATATATCGAGGAAGGGAGAGCGTTTACATCTGCTTCCCTTCCATCGTAAATCATACATACACTTTTTGTATTAGTATAGCAAACCAGTAGTACCGCGTACGTACGCATCTGAGCTGCCTCAGCGGTGGCAACCCAATCCACGCACTGCACAATATATACATAATGTGCACATACGTATGGCATACACCCTCTTAATTATACATAAGGGCATACGGACACTAGCTCATAGGGGTAGGGTGTGCGCGTGTGCGTTCATTGGGGTGAGTGTATACTCGCGTATGCAAGCAATTTCGATTGTACTATGTTAAAAGAATAGTTAGCTCCATCAGAAGTTAATGGGGTAGACAGGCTGCATGTCGGGGTAGAAGAGTCCCCAGTGCTGCTCCACGCCGCTGGCCTTCTGGTTCTCGTTGGACATGGCGAAGATGTAGGTCTCGATGGCAACCTGGTGGCGCGGGGTTCCGCGCCCGACGTGGTTGATGAGGTGCTGGTTGTAGAACCTGGCGTTGGCTGGAGTCGCCGCGGTGCCGCCGCCCGACGGCCACCGCTCTCCGACACCACCAGCTTCACGTTAAAGCCGCTGTGCTTGGCCATGGCTGTGTAGAAAGCGTCAACCGTGGGGTCGAACAGGTTCTGGTACCCGAAGCCACCGTACTGGACCACGGTGCTGGACGCGGTGAAGAGGGCGTAGCTCCTGTCCATGGCGCTCGGGTTGTACGCCCAGGCGAGGTACGGGTAGATGTTGGCCATGAGCGGTGCGCGCGTGCGGGCAAGGAACTGCAGCACGGGGCCCATGAACGAGGCCGCCTCTGCGGTGAAGGACCCGGCAGAGGGCGGACTGTATCGAAAATATATTTTAGAGCATATGCACCCAGGCCCTCTCTATCTAGCCATCCATTTTTTGCTTTAAGATTCGTGCAAATATATTTCTCTTTTTTGTTTCTCCCACATAGAATATATCTTGAAGTTCAAACCTATGCAGCGTGACAAAGCTTTCTGAGTAGAATCTAGGATAAATCGTACAGATTTTTTTGTCAAACATAAATATACAAAATACATTTTGTTTGATTAAAAAATCATATTTTTAGTATTTACGTCGGACAAAAAAATCTGAAAGATTTATCCTAGATTCTAGTTAGAAAGCTTTGCCATCCTGCATAGGTTTCAACTTCAAGATATGTTCTATGTAGGAGAAGCAAAAAAAAGAAAATTTCGTATAGAAACTTAGTTGTGTCGCACGGATCTTAAAGCGATATTGGAGAGCTAGGATAGCAGGGCCTGGGTGCATGTGCTCTAAAAATCCACGTCCGCGGACTGTATACGCCGAGGATGGCCTGGGACACCGACGTGGTCACCTTGATGTGGCCCAGCCCGGCGGAAGCGAGCGCGCCATGCACGTTCTTCATTGCCGGGACGAGGTTCCGGGTGGCACCGCCGGCGACCTCGTTTCCGATGCAGGCGTACCGGAATGAAACCTTGGGGTACGCCTGGATGTTGCTCCTGACCCACGAGGCGGCGGCGGCCGGGCTGACGGCGAGGTTGGGGATCACGTCGTTAGGCGCCCCGACGACCATGTAGATGCCCGTGCCGCCGACGGCCTGCAGCGCCGCCTGGTCGGGGGTGTACAGCCGCATTGATTTGATCCTGTTGGACTTGAACATGCCCACGATGGTGCTCGCCGCCGGCAGGTTATTGGCGCTCATGCCGTAGCACACCCCGATGGACACGACGACTGCATGCGCGTAAGGTACATGTAACATTGGTTCGTTAACCTCTGAGAAAATAACCTGTTATTACAGGCAGCCACATGCATATTTGGGGTATGCGATTGGATGGTCGGCTTTCCTACCAGTGTCGGGACATCGATCCGAAATGATATGCGGATAGATAGGGTGTACTACCTCCTTTCTGGTTTATTGGTGTGCTTAGTATTTTATGCCAAATTTTAACAATATATTTAACTTAGAAAATTATAATGCATGTCACCAAATATTACATAGTTGGATTCATATTTAAACATAGTTTTTAATTATATTGTTTTTGTTACATGCTTCAAAATTTGTTTAGTTAGATCTAAGATCAAAATTATATACAAAATACGAAGAAGGCCAATAAATCACGACTAAGGTAGTACGACTTAGGGGTCAGCCGCTAGATGCCCTAAGGAAGAATATGATGGCGGCAATGCATTTTTCGCCAAAAAAAATTGTGGCAATGCATGAACACACAGCAAGCGAGCAGCCGCCTTTTCATCTGTTGGCGAGGGATCTCTCCGAAAAGGACATTTAACTGAAATCTTGTACGCATGCATGATGCATGCATGCGTGTAGATTCTAGGTTTGCATAACTGTTTTTTAGATCTTTTTAGTTCATAGGATAGGATTATTATAGGAATAAAAAACTTATAGGAAATAAGATGTCATGTATCTCAAATATTATGAGTAGAAACAGAAAAAAATGTCATTTGGTTCACATCAGGAATTTTTTCATTGAGTCTAGGCTCATGCTTATTTTTCTTTGAAATATGAAAGACTAGAACCAATCCTATGTTGGAATAGGTATCCATTTCTATGAACCAAAGGGCTCTAAAGGAAAAAAAATCCTATAAGAACTATAAAATTCCTTCAAACCAAAAGGAGGCCTTATCTTTTTCACCCACATACTCTAGTGGTTGATGCCTGACTTAAATATTGTTTTTGTTACTAAAGTACGTAAATCATAGTTATTTCTTTTCAAGCCATTTCAGGCAGACCAAACTTGGAAAGGCCAGCAGACCCAACACCTGGGTTATGTTAGTCAGTGCATCTTTAAAGGAGACTCTCAAACCTCTGGTATATGTCTGGATTATAGTGTCCGTACCGTTTATGTTAAATTTTGTCATTCAATGGGATCCCATCGGTCCGTAGAGTGATCTGAACGTCCGTTTTCCGGCAAATCCAAGACAAACTGATGGAATTATACTGGTGTCCGGACATTCACTTGACCAACGAAAATCACCATGTGGTCCTCTCTTTTCCTCCCAAACAAACAAATACAGATTAATTTATGAAAAGGATTAGATGTCTCTCTCCCGCATCATGTCCAGGATCACGTCCGGACATAAAAACCGACGTATACAGAGCCATTTGCGGGTCAGCCTTGAAGTGGCTAGTGATTTGATGGCGTCATGTACCATTGATCGATCAGGTGCACTTTGAAGATACGATGAGTACACAAGACCGCAAATGAGTCAATTAGTAGCTAGGGCAGCTGGTGCAATCAGTTTCGTTAAACTTAAAAGAGTGGAACAATGGCAGTACTGGCACACCCCAATGGACTCGACCAGACTGACCAGGGCCTCCGGCGACCAGGGCCTCCCCTCGCTGTTCTTTCTCGACCAGCGCCTCTCCCAAGGTCCGGCGACCCTCCCCGTAGCCTCAGCCCCTCCTTTTCCTCGCCGGAACCCCTCCCCACGCCGACTACCGAAGCCCTTCACCGCCGTCCGCCATTCTCAAGGTCGCCGCCGCTCCCCTCGTTTCTGGAGTCCGTGGAGTGGGGGAATGGATGCGCCACTCCACGGGGAGCACGCCGGTGGCCGGAGCCTCGCCGGAGGTGGCCCGTGTCGCCGGGGCTCGTCGCCAGAGCGCGACCGTCCTCTATACCGCGGGCGTGCGTCGGGAAGAAGAAGGAAGCGGCCAGGCTGGCGCGTTGACCTGGCCAGGCGGGCCCCGCGGCCCTACCTATTGGCGGCCCTGACGCCCGGCCCCGCCTCTGCCCCTTTTGACCGGTCGTCGCCACGTCATTTAAGTGGAGGCACCCCGCCGCGAGCCGTTTTTCCTGACCGAAGGCGTAATCTCCGAAATGCGCTTTCAGTTTTCTGTCCAGGCCCCTGTTTGAAAGTATTTTTCTTACAGATAGGTCCCTGGCAGAAAAACTATCATATATTTTTATCCGTAACTCCAAATAAGGTGAAACCAATGCTCACTTCTTCGTTTCGTCGAGCCTGTTCTGTTGTTCATGCTTTGACTATAGTTTGACACTACGAAAATGACCATTATGCCCTTGCCCTTATTCAGCCCCCTCCGAGAGAGTACGTTTTCCGGCGATTCGTTCCGCGACTTCACTGCACTTCTCCCCGGTGCCTACTTCACCCCCAGGCAAGCCACAATACCCACTTGTATGATAGTCATGCAGTAGCCATGGTTTTCAACTTGAATCTTTATTAAATATTTGCATGTTGTAAAGATGGTTATCGTTGTTCCGGTGATGTTTAGAGTTGCATGTTCACTTTTGTACTATGTTGTATTGTACTCTGTTATCATGTTCTACCTGCTAGTATTTCCTTTCATATGTTTATGCTTGCTAGCAGTACATGTTGATGTTGGTGATGGTCATGCTAGTCAGTATGCCATGTTCAGTGGATATGATTTATTGTTGATATGGTGGATAGTCATGTGATACCCTCATGATTATGTTGATATCAAGTTCATGATTTTATCATGACTCATTATATTTGCATTCAAGTTTAACTGGATTAAATTGAACTTGAACAACTGTTGGCTGAGTCATGGTGCCGCTGAAACGATGCTGACCACTGCAACCACGCTTACCGGTATGGGACGGTCCTAACTGGGTCTATTGTTGTGCCTCTCACCGGTGCCTCCAACGAGGGAAGGTTATGGGCGCGCGCTACCCCGCTCAGGTAGGCGGACATAAGACTTGTGTGCCCGTTGTTGAGTTAGTTTTTGGATCCGTGTCTCAGAGTGGGACGGGCGACGACGGTGGTCGTTGTGTCTTGAGGTAGACACGGGGCCATCCATGACTTAGCCCAGAGGGGGTGAGTCGGAGTGGCCGGAAGAGTGTCATGGTAGTAGATCGGTTTTGTCGGAACGCCGTTGGTCCACCCGAATGGGAGTGCGAGGCCATGGGTTCCGTAGTGTGGGTACAGTGTACTAACCTCTGCAGAGTGTACATTAAATCTATTGATAGCCATGCCCGCGGATAAGGGCCCAGGTCGAAAGTAGGTCACACCGTGAGTCAACAGTAATAAGAATAATGTGCTTAGTAACAATGAGATAAGTTGGTTGTGATCGCCGTAAGGATCACGGGCCAAGTGTTGGTCGTGGTTGTGATCGCCGTAAGGATCACGGTTTGGGACCAAGTGTTGGTCGTGGTTGTGATCTCCGTAAGGATCACTGTGGTATCGAGGATACCGAGTTGTTGGATATTCGTGATGTTGTGCGAGAATCATGGGTAAAGATCAAGCTCCGTGTGGTCATTTAATGATTACTACGGTATTGTTTATACCAAGCTTGATTTGATCCTGAGATGATTGTGTGATGTCTGAGGTTGGTAAGTGATGCATGTGTTGGTTATGAGGTAGCCCGAGCAGGATAAGTGGTGCATATTGTGTCATCATGTTGCATGCTAGTATTGTCGGATTAATATGTTCATGTTGTGTTAGTTGTATCATGTTTATGTTGGTCATGCCATGTTATTCTGATGATCTCATGTTAATTCCTGTTTAACCTGTAATTGCCATGTTGTTGTCTGTCTTGAATGCTTCTGGTTATTGTGAGCTTGCAAGTACATTCAATGTACTGACCTGGCGTGTCATGCCAGCTTGCAGGTCATGCCGGATTTGATTGCTTGCTTGCCGTGGTTTCCGTTCGTGCGAGCTACGATAAGCGTTCCAGCCAGAGTCCCTGCAGAGTGGAGTTCACCACCGTCGCCGTTGTTCCGCTGCTACAGTTCTTCCAATGCATCGTGTTGTTCTGCTGCTTGCATAGAGCAACAGTGACAGGCGTAGTGTCGCCGTGCCGATGTAACCTTTGTACCCAAATAGATTGCAATAAGGAGTTGGTTTGTTCTATGCTAAGCAGTGCTATATTCCAGAAGACTTCATCTCGATCTCTGGGCTGGAATACGGGGCGTTCCGGTTTTCTCTGAGCCGGGGTGCCACAAACTAGTAGAGTATCTACTCGAATTGGAAGAGATACAAAGCATGCAACGTTCACGAGTTGACCGGCTCCGTTTTGGAGATGAAAATACAACGTTCTTCCAGGCTTAGGCAGCAGCAAGGCGTAAAAGAAATTATATCAAGAAATAAAGGATGATAATGGTAACTTTATGGAAGGTATGGAAGAGTTCAACCCACATATACAAGGTTATTTTACTAATCTTTTTACGTCAGAGGTGCAGCATACAGATCCTGCACTACTTCAAATAGTGCAACGAAAGGTCACAGACCAAATGAACGGTATACTCCTAGCTTCGTTTTCTACTGAGGACATGCATAAGGCTGTATTTAGCATCGGTGATCTAAAGGCCCTGAGCCCAGATGGATTACATGCAATATTTTTTATGAAGTATTGACATGTCCTTGGTGATGATATTACTGCCGCTGTTCTGAATGCTATAAATTTGAAGTAGATACCACCAAAATGGAATGACACATCTATAGTCTTGATCCCAAAGGTGGATTCTACGGAGTTAATCACTCAGTATCACCCTATTAACTTGTGCAATGTCCTTTACAAAATTACCTCGAAGATGCTTGCTGTATGTCTTAAGAGGATTTTGCCTGATATAATTTCTCCCACCCAAAGTGCTTTTGTACCTGGCTAGATGGTATCCTCGTGGCCTATGAATGTATTCATAAAATCAAGAACACAAAAAATAGCCAGGCAGGTTTGTGCACAGTAAAGCTTGATATGCATAAAGATTATGATAGGGTAGAATGGATTTTGTAAGAAATATGATGCAGAAGCTAGGCGTTGATAATTAGTGGATCGATCTTATTATGACTTCTGTGAGCTCACTCAGATAGATACAATTCTCAAGGAACTGATATGTTTACACCGTCGAGGGATATTTCACAGGGTGATACTTTGTCACCTTATTTGTTCTTGATTTATGCAGAAGGTCTTTCCAGCATGTTGCGTCCACCAGGACAAGGCGAAGGCAGCAACTGACGCGGCTCCGGTCGATGCAGACCCAGAGCGGATCATGCTCGTCAAGCCGCCAGCAGCTGACACGGACCCAGAGGCTCCGGTCGACGCGGCTCCGATATCTTCCTGGGGAAAAAGACAAACCATGACTCTTGGAGGACACGGGAGCACAAAGGCTAATTTTTTACCCATGTAACCCCTCCTATGTTTTCTTCAAAAATTGGTTCAAAGCTGGGGAGGGGGGGGGGGCATTGGCCCCCTCATATTAACATATTTCTCTGCCTCTGCTAGTGTGTCCATATGTTGAATTCGTGTTATCATGTCTTCCGACGTATGCATCAAATAGCAATAATAGGAAAAGGAAAAAGATTGGGGATAAATTGGTACAATCACAACAAGGAGATATGTACAAATTTCTCAAGAGTAATAATGGTGCTTCCACTACTTTGGTAAACCAAGATGATGACGGTCGCTATTGCAATAGAGGAAGAGGAGCAAACTAATGGGAATTCGGAAGATGATCAGCTAGAAGAAAATATCCACACCAACATCGGCGATAACAATGTAAGTGGCTGTGAGAATGTAGGTATGTTGCTAATTCATTGGATGCACATGCACAATCTACCAGTGTTGATGAACATCCTGTTCATACTCCTGACTTTTATGATCCAAGAAATTAGAATAACTAGTAGTCAACCCGTGCATTCGCACGGGCTAGCCTACAAAAGTAAGTGCTAATGAGAATCTTATGTCCTAATAAATTGAAATTCATTATGTGGCTTGATTGGACCACCTAGTTGTTATACTTCCTGCATGTCAATTTACTTTCCGTACTAGATTTTTCCTAAATCAAAATTTTATTGAGAACAATATGAATGTTTACAATAAATAAATATATATTTATAGATGATATGATAATATATTCAATGAGAATCTACATAATGATATGGTAGTGTAGATGCTAAGAATTATTTCGATAAACACGCTCAATGTTTAGAAAATCTGAGTCAGGACAATATTAACATGTGAAGTAAAATGAAAATGACTGATTAGTTACTTGTTAGAAAATTGAACAAAATGATTTTGTGTATCTATAATTTAATAACTGACATGCTTAACAATTTGTTATAGTACTATCTCAACTTAACATCTTCATGTAATAGGTAGTTTTGTGGAGAAATGCTTTATAATAATCAGTATTTTCCACTTTCTTTGACGAACTTTGCTTATAATGGTACACACATGTATTTTTCCAGTAATATTAGAAATTATACAAATAAATTATTATTAAAAAATCTCTCATAAAATTGACATACCTGTTAACAGTATGCAATTTAGCTATCTAGATTATTTTTTGGGATTACAAAATTAGTTTTTTCTTCTCCAACAGTATGCAAGTTGTCATGCACATCATTTATTTCTGGCTTGTATGCACAAATATGTTTACATAAGAAGTAGAATAAGAAAGATTACTGTAATTGTAAGGAAGTCATAACATCTATTTTGGTTTTCTATTGTTCAAGGGATATCTAAATACCACATTAACATGAAAATTAATATGACACATTAATAGATAAATTTATGTAGCATATATAGTGTTAATGTGCCGAACTGTGTGACAAAATTTTCACCAATTTGTTTACTAATGTTCTCCGACACTGTGTTCATAACTTAATGTCTCAAATCTTGTAATTCCCATGACTTGCATGTGTTTCATTGGTCTATCCTACATAAGTACCTAATACAATGATGTCTTATAATTGAAGCCATGTTGTATAATACATTACCAAAGTTGTAAATCATGTTGACTATTACAATATATAGATTTTCAACATACGAAGAACCATGATGCTTTCCTGAAACGATGGTCCCGACCAAAAGATTTAGTATGCTTTCTCTTTTGACCGGAATAGAAGTAGTTGCCAACTGAAACTAAATATTTGCAATCATGTTTACTGTCATTCTTGCATCTGTGGCCTAAACTTGTCTATCTTATGCTTTTTACAACACCACGTATCGTGGTGTCCTACACTCTTGGATAGTCACTTGACGAACTAGGAATACATATTTCAAACTATGTAATATTTCTACTGGTGTTCCCAATTACCTTGTATATATGTCCCAATGTTTTTTTTCTAAACCATGAAATAGAAGAACACGCATCTTCTTGATGTCCTTATATTTAACTGCTTTCGTGTATTCATCTGGTTATAAAGTTTAGGAGAAATTTTTGTCAAAATGTAACAAACCCCATATAAAACCTGTTGTACGCAATTGGATAGGTCCTTGTAGACTATGAACCGTGATGTGATGCACCTTGACTACGCCAGAGGCGTAGATAAGGATGCCTGAAACAACCTCTTGCGCATCTTTCCGTACAACTTTGTCTCCATGCATGTACGTCAAGGTTAAAGAAGGTCAGGTTAAGATCATTGTGGCAAATCGATTGTACAGTTAAGTAAGATAGAAGAAAACTACACAAATATTGTGGTAGGTTCAAACCTTCGACATGAGTAGAACAAAATAACCAGAGGTAGATTGAATACCTGAAAATCGGACCAAGTTCTGATGGAGAACATATACGCTGCCGCAAATCCATATCCTACATCGTTTCTAATTCTATGTGGTGGAAGAGATAAGTGTCATAGTGGAATATAGATCAGTAGAAAGATATGGTTGAACTAATAAATACTAACATGTGGGTGTCGGACGTCCTAGCCTGCTGATCACATTTGACTGCTGTACACATGCATGCAGCTCATCAACTACAAGACTGCTTCTAGGCTACAACACATCCTGTGTTGCGAGCGATGGGCCTACTCCTGCCCGAACACGTAATAACCGCCAAGAAACGGAGATCCAGTAACTCATACCGATAGAGCTTGAAGGCATGATATATTGGGATGTAAGTTGAAGGAAAAATTGTGATAATGTAAGTTGTAAATTGTATTATATTTTTTCAAATGTACCTGCTGTATAGGGTACCCTCCATACATCTTGTACCATCTTGAGCGGTCTCAATTTTCAAAGCAGTTTTTTGCCCTGAATGATTTGATGGCATAGGCTGCACTTTCGGTTCATTTTGGGATTTCTCTTGTACTCCGTCATAGCTGCTACTGTCTGCCGTTTATGTGCAGAACGCAGAACCAAAGCATGCACATCGGTGTTCTAACCTGAAAATTGGACGCCATAACTTTCTCTGCTATCCAACCATGACCAAGATCTTCTCGTTGAGTCATTATGCCATGCCCCATACAAAGTGTACTCTCATCGTACAGGCCCTATCTAATGCTTTGTCTAAGTCGCAACAATCTGTAATTAGGGCAATGCGAAGTTTTTTTTAGAAATGGAGGAGGACCCCCAGCCGCATGCAGCCATTTTATTAATTATTCACACAAGACCTTACAAAGTCATATAACAGTAAGACTGAAGCCACCGTCTAGGCAACAAACTGTCGCTACTCCTAACCAATTGATGAAGGGATGCTGATAGTCTGGGCCTAATACCAAACAGACCTCGCAACCAAACCTAAACATCTAAGACCTTAGGTCCCAACCAGGACGTCTGCCGGGTATGGGCATCCACCAGTCCGGTGTGCTCCTCAACCAGGACGCCTGACGGGTATGAGGCCGCCGCAGCTACCTGCCACCAATCCATCTTCAGAGCTGTACTGCTACATCTGCCTTGCCCGGTCTAGCTGCTGCCGACGCCACCACAACGCCAGATAGCGTCGACCTCCTGCGCGTGTCCATTGCCACACATCTGACGCCAAGCCTCCGCTGCTCCATGCCGCCAAGAACCTCTGCCATGAATATGTAGAAAGAAACACCACTCCACCGAAGAAGCCAACCACTGGTCCCTCGAGCCCGAGTGCATCTCCAAGAATGCCGCCCCCAAGGGGGTAACGACACATGAATGCCGACGTCATCCGATCAACTGATCTAGGGTTTCCCCCGGAGGTATTGGGTGGGGGTGGGAGTTTCACCTCAATGATACCTTCATGAAGGAAACAATGATAAGGGCATCATCATCACCGGCTCCAGCCAACGACCGAATACCAGGTTTTCACCCGGATCAGTCCCAAGGAATCCACGCGACAACCTGTGCACCATCTCGACGGCCTTCAAAGCCCCAAATCTAGCCACCTAGATCTGGCGACCTATCGCAACAGCAGTGCCACCGTAGGAGCCCTGGTGCACCGGCCACTGCCAGAGTGTGCCAACACAGAAGCCTTGGAGGAGGGCTCCCACCCCCACCTTGCCAAATCGCGAGAGCCGCCGAGATGGATCACACGCACTCGTTACCGTCTCTCATCTGAACCAATCCGCAAACAGATCACCGTCACAGATCCGCCTTGAACAGGGACTGCACCATGCCATGCCGCCGCGGGAAGCCCGAGCTTCACCCACCGCCATCATCCAGGGCCGCCACCCCGGGATCCAGACAAAACACCGCCGCTGCCACCGGGCCTTGTTCCACCGCCACCGACCGGCCGAGACGCCGGCCACTGCGACCTCCGCCGCCATGCCGCCGACGGATTTGGGCGAGGATATACATCCTCCCCGAGAGCACATGCCGCAGGCTCTTCACCGTGTACCAGATGAGATCCGTGTCGCATGGGAAGCCACCGCGACCGCGTCCCCACCCCTCGCCGGAAGCCACGCACGTGCCGCCCCGCCGCCGGCTAAGGCCGCCACCACGAGGAGACCCGCACGCAGCCGCCACATAGCTAGACGTTGACCCATCTGCAGCCGCGCCATCAGGTCGCCGCCGTCAAGGTTGTCGATGCCGCGCCACCAGGATCTCCGCGGCCCGGCGCCTCCGCCCGGCCTGGCGACCCTCGCAGGCCCCGGACGCGAGGAGGGGAGAAGGCCCCTGCCGCCAGCAACCGCGGGGGGCTTTGCCCCGGCGGCTCTGGCCGGCGGCGGCGGGGAAGGGGAGGAGGGGGAGGGCTAGTGGCACGAGGTGGCAGCGCCGCCCGTGTCGCCCGCGGGAGGGGCGATGCGGGGGTTAGGGTTAACTCTCTTTTTGCAACAAATCAAAAAATGGGAGAGATTTTCACTTTTCGGCCTCTGCACCAACCAGGGATGCATACAACCATTTTAGTATGAGTACCAAGATAAACATGGTCCGCAGAATTTTTTAAATGAGTATCAAGATATTTCTTAATGAGAGGTTACACCACACACCAAGCTTGATCCTCAATAAACGGGGGAAAACACTTGTGCATCACATGTCAATTATAGAAATTGAACTCGGGTCGCTAGGCTGCACAAGCGCATGCCCAACCACTGAGCCGAGGCTCTCTTTGCAGGGCAATGCGATGTGGTATGAACGCATCCATTGATATCATGGATGCAGTTCTGCGCTAGGCTCCTTGACTCAATCTGATCTGCCATATGAGTTCTGAAGGAAGTAATTACTTGAGAAAGAATAATTCCCTCGTATTACATATATAGAAGATCAAACTCACTTGATTGAATTACCTTAATTTTCTGCAGGTGGAACGGGATGCAAGAATGTAGCCAGGCACGTACACATATATTCCAGCAAGTACTCATGGAGCTTCCGTCGGTGAATTTCTCTGCACGTGGAACGGAATGCAAGCACGTACTGTAGTTGCCGGAGTGGCGAGTTAAATCGCTGGCGAGAACGAACAACAGACAGTAGTTTTTGCCTCGCCTGAACCTTCGCGAGTCTTTCTGTTATTCCTTTGAATGAGTAGCTCGATTATAATGAATCTTAGCTAACTAACCTCCGGTCAGACTGCCCCACAATTTGCGTGATGCCGTGCCATCCCACGACTGCATTTCGTGTGCCTTGCTAACCGGAGGACTAAACAAGGAATTGAGAAAATAAACAACCTGGACGTGCCATAGCACTCCCGGTATACAATGCAACGTGCATGCATATGTCACATCGGCCATACACCACATTATTCTGAACAAGGAAACAACGATGAGTTTATCCAACATTTCAACCCCATAGACTCAGCTCTCCAGCTCCACCTTGATCATCCGGATCTTCTGCCACATCTCGACGAAGATCACCACCCCAACGCCTTTGTCAGCACGTCCGCGAGTTGCTCCTGTGTACGGACATGACTTAGCTCCACTTTGTCGGTGTCTACACAGTCCGGTATGAAATGGAACTTGATGTCAATATGCTTGCTCCTGTCGTGATGAACAGGATTCTTGCTCAGTGCAATGGCGGCTTGATTGTCAATCAGCAGTTTGAACTTGGCCGCCGGCTTGCCTAGCATATCTCCTATGAGACGTGATAGCCACACCCCTTGGCATGCTGCTGCTGCTCCTGCGACGTACTCGGCCTCACAAGAAGAGAGAGCCATGATCTTTTGCTTTTGCAAGCACCAAGTCACTGGATTCTCACCAAGGAAGAAGATCTGCCCAGAAGTACTCTCGCGATCCCCGGTGTCACTTCCATGGTCGCTGTCACTGTGACCAACAAGTGTTGCTTCTCCATGGCCAGCCTTATAACAGCATCCATAGTCCATTGTTCCCTTTATGTATCTCAGAATTTTCTTGACAGCCACCCAATGGTGTGAGCTAGGCTTTTCCATGAACCGGCTGGTGATCCCAAGAGCGAATGCGATGTCGGGCCTAGTGTTCACAAGATAACGTAGGCTCCCAATCACACTCTGGTACAAAAGTGGCATCGACCGGTTCACTGCCATCTTCTTTTTTCAACTTCAGACGGTTCTCCATAGGTGTAGCACAAGCATGACACTCACTCATGCCAGCAGCCTCCAGAATCTTGGCGGCATAGCTTCACTGATGCAACGTGATCTGGCCCTCTGATTGCGACACCTCGATCCCTAGATAGTAGCTTAGGAGTCCGAGGTCGCTCATCTTAAACAGTTGCTGCATTTGTTGCTTGAACTTCACAATGGCAGAGACGTCTGTCCCGATGATGATGAGGTCATCTACATAGACTCCAACCAGGAGAAACAAGGTGGTATCACCTCGCCTGTACACAACATGCTCCAAGGGGCTGCGCGGCAACATTCAGCGTCAACATTGCACGGCTCCTCGGCACTAAGAAGACAGCGCTCGTCAAACTCCCGAACAGCGGCATCCTCGGTCACGTCGAGTATATACTCTAGACGCCGATAATGAATGGCCCGGAGTCTATCCCGTATGTCGTCGTGGGTTGGTGGTGTGGCCCAGCCCATGATGTGGGCCGGTGTAGGCGTAGCAGACACGCCCTTGGTTTTGGCCGGAGCCGGCGCCGTGGGTGCCGCAGACTCCCACGGCTCGGCGACACGGGTGACCGTGGTGACCCAAGAGTTGTACAGGTTGACACCGCGCTACCGCTCGCCTGTGAACTCGAGGCGTTGCCAGAGTCTAGCTCCTGCTCACTGGGGCCGGTGGTATAAACCACCATGAACATTGGTGCCGCGGACGCCGCCACGGACGCGCCCGGCTCATCCCAGTTCCATGTCCTGCTTTCTTCAAATAAAACATCACGAGTTAGCTGAAGTTTCTTGGTCACTGGATTGTACACCCGGTAGCACTTAGTCCCTTCTTCATATCCGATGAAAACCATTGGCGTCGATCGATCGGAGAGCTTCGTCACTCCCGGACCTAGCTTCTTCACACGTACAGTGCAACCAAAAGTGCGCAGATGCTGCACGTTGGGCTTACGGCCGTGCCACGCCTCGTAGGGGGTGACACCGTCGAGGCTGCGCGTCGGGGACCGGTTGAGGATGTAGACCGCTGTTCAGACTGCAGTAATCAATGAAGTCGCCGGAGCCTGCATCTCCCTTCAATTTCAGCCATAGATTAAATTCTCTTGAAAGAACTAAAGGCCTCGTCTTTGGATTTCAGCACAGATAACCACATGTATCGACTATAGTCATCAACAACAAGTAAAAATTACTTGTTACCTCTGAACGTTGATGGGTTTATAGGACGACACAAATCTGTATGGACTAGTTCCAGCCCCTGATCAGCTCGGTATGTAGCAACTTGAGGAAAAGGGATGCGATGTTGTTTGCCCAAAGCACAACAGTCACAATACTCGTCAACTCTGTCAATGAACGGCATTCCAATCACCATGCCCTTGGATGACACAGCTCGCGGAGCTCTGAAGTGTAGGTGCCCCATCCGAGCATGCCAGCGCCTGGTTTCATCATCAGTTTTGGTCAGTAAACAGGTTGGTGCAGCGATAGGCAGAACTGCAGTGTAGAGGCGGCTCACTAACCGTCGAATACGAGCCATCAAGAGCCCTATTGTGTCATGAATGGTCATCAGTCCCTCATGTATCTGAATCCTGCACCCCCCTTCATCTAGCTGGGCAAGAGACAATATATTTGCTGCAAAGACTCGGGATGTAGTAAACTTCAGACATTGCACGTTGGTTGGCGCTCTGACCCCTGAAGATGACTGAACCCCTCCCTTGGATTGTGACGTGTGACCCATCTCCAAATTAACAGTGCCCTGCACTGATCCATCAAGAGTACTGAACATAGCTCTGTCACCAGTCTTGTGGCTAGTAGCCCTTGTATCGAAATACCACAGCCCCAGAGGTGAGATCTCTGGATGCACCTTCTCCTCGTTCAGATGGACCACCTGGGGCACGACTATGCTGGTGGTGACACATGTGGTGGCTGCGGCCATCATAAGCCCCGGCCCTCATTGTGCTCGTCACCTTCGCAAACTAGATGTGCTTGACCCCGTTTCGCACGTTCCTCTTCTGCCTTGATCTTGTTATAGCACTCTTTCTTCTATACTATGCACAGCCTTACGTACATCATCATGGGTATACGGGGCTAATAACATTTCATTCATTTGCTCAGTAACTTTCGTTTGCACATTTTGCAGAACAGCAGGGTCAACATGGTTTACTTCTGAAGCAAAAAGGTTGCCGAAATAATTTTGGACATGTATGTTGAGTGCTGATGTACCTTCAATCACATTACCCTGGTCATCATTTAATTTTTTTTATCAAGTACTTCTTACGCCTCGCTGAAGCAAATGCTTGGATGAAACTCGTGTTCCGGTCCCCATGCTTGAGCCATCCTGCTCTAGATCGCTGCATGACATGTATCTCCTCGAGTTCTAGCAGAAACTTGATTAGCTCAGACAGTTCTTTCCTTTTCGATTCACTTTCATCATTCATAGGGCCAGACATAATTTTCTCGAGCTCCCTATGTGCTTTCCGAAGTCTTTTTTGGCTTCTTCAAAACGCTCTGATCCCAAACATGGAACTGATCGTGCATGCGGTTTAGTTTTTCATAGACCGTATTTTGTCCCGCAGCCGCGCTTGTCGTGTTCCACGCCTCCTCGATGACATCCGAGAATGACTGTTCATGCAGCCACCTCGCCTCGAATTTCTTGCTGGCTGCACCATTGGCCGCCACTCCCGAGTAATACTCTGTGTCTACACACAAGGGTCTATTATCTGAATTATTATAGTTTAAATTTTGTAATGCGGCATGAGGATAAAGAGTGGACCACGCATCATTAACCAAGCCCCTATCCAGTCGTTCTCTAATCCTGCCTCGAAACCACGTGAATTGGTCTCCCACATATTCCATGTCCCTCAACTCGCAGTCCTCAATTGCTGCCTGAAAGGCGTGCATATACTGCTGTGGTCTTGGATTACCACCTTCTTTCTCATGTAGGAATTGTATTTCATTCAAATCCCCAATCAGAAGCCATGGTAATGTATTATTATGATGCAATCTTCTCATTCTCTCCCATGTTCTATGCTTGTGTTCCCAACGGAATTCACCATACATGCCAGTTAATCTCCATTCATTATTCTGTTCATCCGTCACTCTAACATCAATGAACATAGGATCAAGTTCCATGCGCTGCACTTTTATTTCTTTCCTCCACAATAACATCAGCCCACCTTTCCTTCCATCTCCAGCGCATACCAACTTCTGATCCATTCTCAATCTCCTCCACAAACACTCTGCCTGATAGCTTTCTAAGTGTGTCTCCGACAAAAACATCACATCTGGGCTGGAGCTTCGCTGGACATCCAACAAAGCACGAACCGCCGTGGCGTCACCAAGCCCCCGGCAGTTCCAACATAACAGTTTCATTGATGCACTAGAGAGCCAGTGTAACGCCCCGGTTTCGATGCGCCAGGTGTCTGCCAGTTATTCGCTGTCATTGCCATGTCATTTGCTTGCGTGTTGCATTTTATCATGTCATCATGTGCATTTCATTTTGCATACGTGTTCGTCTCATGCATCCGAGCCTTTTTCCCGTTGTCGGTTTTGCAATCCGGCGCTCCTATGCTCCCCGGCGTTCCCCTTTCGTCTCTCGTTGTGTGCGGGTATTAAACTTTCTCGGAATGGACCGAGTCTTGCCAAGCGGCCTTGGTATAGCACCGGTAGACCGCCTGTCAAGTTTCGTGCCATTTGGAGTCCGTTTGATACTCCAACGGTTAACCGGGTAACCGTAAACCCCCTCTCTCTTTGCAGCCCAACACCTCCTCCAAAGTGGTCCAAAACCCAGCAAACTCCCCTCCATGCTCTCAGTCGTTCGATCACGATTGCGTGGCCGAAAACTGCTCCTCATTTGGACTCTCCTAGCTCCCTCTACCTATAAATTAGCCCTCTCCCGTCAAAATCGCAGTCCAAACCCCCGAAACCCTAGCAAATCGTCTTCCGCCGCGCCGGACACGTCCGCCCCCGGCCGGACATGTCCGCCGCCGCTCCCCGCGCGAATTGCCGCCCGCCACGTGTCTCCCGCCGCCGCCCCGCGCCGCCGGCCCGGCGAGACCCGGATCGGGCCCGCACGAGCCCGTGCCGCCGCCGCCGTCCGCCCGTTCGGCCCGCGCCGTCCGCCTCCCGGCCCGAGCTCCCTCCGCCGCCCCGCCGCGGCTCGGCCCCGCCGTCGGCCGCCGTGCCCACCGCCGGAGAGCGCTGTCGCCGGCCCCGCCCTCCGTCGCCCACCTCCCGGTTCC
>NC_057813.1:752751392-752758337 GCF_018294505.1 Triticum aestivum | reverse complement strand
GGTGCAGCACCGCCGCCCCGGCCATCCCGTGGCGCCCCGCGTCGCCTCCCCGGCCTCCCCGAGTCCCTCCATCGCCGTCCCCGCGCCGTCCCGTGCCGGATCCGGCGAGATCCGGCCGAAGGAGAGCGCCCCGGGACCTTCCTCTCCATCTCCGGCGAAGTTCCAGTGAGATCCGGCCTGCCTCGGAATCCGTGCCGAAGGTTGACTTCCCCCCCCCATCTGAAATCTGCAAAGTCCCAGATTATGTCATTTTCATGCTATGTTCGTCATGCCATATCTGTGCGTCCGTAGCTCCGTTTCGTGCGTGTAATATGTCAAATTGTTCGCCTCGACGAGTACATCATTTCATCCTATTGCATCATATTCATTTGAGGTCATCTTGATGCTTGAATCATCGTCGTAAGAGTGCTTCATGATATTTTCTGCAGTCTGTTATCAGAACGAGCTCGTTTGTCATTTTTGCCATGATTGATGTGTGCATCCTATGAGGTTGATGTCTTCATGTGTTTTGAACTATGCATATCTTGTTTACAGAGGTGCTTACCATGTATTTTTGTGATCAATGTGGTGACTAGCACAAGCATGCAAACTAGGCATCGTGATGTTGCTGATTTTATTCCCTGTTCTGGTGTTATTTTGATGCCATGTAAACTTGATGCTACAGAGAGATCCATGCATAGTTAGAGATACTTCAGTAAGGGTGTTTTGAACATGTGGTTATTGTCTATCCTTTCATGCCCTTTTTTGCAATTATGGAGTAGTCTAGCATGTCATTTTCATGCTCTACTTTTGCTTCAAAATGTTTCCTGGCAGATTGTTTACGTGTTATTCAATTTGGCCAAGCTTGTTGTAGTTGATCCGTGCATGCTATGGACTTGTTCTTGACTTGGTTTGTTTCACAAACATGCCTTCTTGATGATGCTATGCTTATATTGTCATGCAATGACTTGTGGTGAGTGAATCGAGCTTGTTAAGTAGTGTTCATGATGTTGCTGTTTTGCTAGGCTGAATCTGTTACTTCGTGATGCTATATAAACATGTTGCTACTAATCATTCTATGCATAATCTGGAGATGTTCTATAAACATGTTTTGATCTACATGTCATGCTCTTTCCATCCATGCTCCTGGTTGCATTTATAGGTTGCTGTAGCTTGTTCATCTCTTGCTCCAAAGTTGCTTGATAATGTTGCTGTCAGCCTGTTAACATTAAGTTTAGTTGTTTCCATGTGTTTTGCTAGTGATCCATGCACCCTATGAACTTGCTCTTGCCATGCTTAGCTTCACAAATATGTATTCTTACTGTTGGTTGCCTTGCCATGCCATGTATTGCTCGGTAGTGAGTTGCACAAGCTCATCTACATGCCTTCATAATTATGTTCCTGCCATGTATGAATCTGTAATATAACTTGCTATGTTTACGTGGGTGCCATCATATTTTCTGATCCTTTTTGGCTTATGGTCAGTAAGGGACTCTTGATCTATGCAATTAGTAGATTCATTCCATGCCTTTGGTTGCCATGATAAGTCCCTGTAACATGTTGTTTGATAGCTCTAAACATTGCATCACGATGTTATTTTCTGCAAAGTCTGTAATTGTTATAACTTGCAATCTTACCATGTGTGTTTGAGCATGTTCTAGTGATTTTTGGAGATAGCTCAGTGATTATGTTTTGTTGTGCTTTAGCTGTACATCATGTCCATGCCTCTTTTTATTATGTTGGGGTGCTGTAGCATGTTGTTTTGATGCTTGCAATATGCCTAGTTGCTGTTTTGGACAGCTTGTCCTTTATACTTGTTCCATGTGTGTGTGTTGAACCGTTGCTCCATTTTGAGTGTGCTCTATATGAAACTTCCTTAGAATTGCATGTAGCTTTATATTATCATGTTGCATCCTTGTTTTGAGGTGTTTGCTTGATGTTTGAGTGCATTTTGCATCAATGCCATGTTTGACTTGTTTTGCTCATATCTTCTAGGCCGTAGCTTCGAACTAAATGAACTTTATATGTAACTTGACTAGAATCTCGTGTAGATCATCCTTGTGCATCTTAACTTGCTGTTTAATAACTTGAACATAAGTTGTATTCAGATCTGGACCAACTTCGAAATATGCATATGAGGACTTACCGGAATTGTTATATATTGTTCCCGGCCTCATTTAAACTTGCCTTGATGTGTTGTTCTTGTTTGCATCATCTCTTGCCATGAGTATCTTCGTGCAGCTTTGTCATGCATCATGCTTGTTGTGCATCATGTCTTGTTCATGTGTGGTGTGTTTACTATGTTGTGTGCTTCTTTTCAATAGTTCCTGTTACCGTTGCGATCGTGAGGATTCATTCGTCTACGCTTGGTTCGTCTTCGTGGCTTCATCTTCTTCATGGACTTGTTCTTCTTCCTTGCGGGATTTCAGGAAAGATGACCGCTACCCTGGATCTCACTACTATCATTGCTATGCTAGTTGCTTCGTTTTATCGCTATGTTGCGCTACCTATTACCTGTTTATCAAGCCATCCCAAATTGCCATGAACCTCTAACCTTTGACACCTTTCCTATGCAAACCGTTGTTTGGCTATGTTACCGCTTTGCTCAGCCCTCTTATAGCGTTGCTAGTTGCAGGTGAAGTTGAAGATTGCTCCATGGTGGACAGGATTTTGGTTGGGATATCACAATATCTCTTATATTATTAATGCATCTATATATTTGGTAAAGGGTGGAAGGCTCGGCCTTTTGCCTAGTGTTTTGTTCCACTCTTGCCGCCCTAGTTTCCGTCATACCGGTGTTATGTTCCCGGATTTTGCGTTCCTTACGCGGTCGGGTGATTTATGGGACCCCCTTGACAGTTCGCTTTGAATAAAACTCCTCCAGCAAGGCCCAACCTTGGTTTTACCATTTGCCTCACCACCACCTACCCTTTTCCCTTGGGAGTCGCTCTCTCGAGGGTCATATTTATTATAGCCCCCCCGTGCCAGTGCTTGTCTAAGTGTTGGTCCGAACCAGAGCCACTTGCAGCGCCACCTCGGGGAAACTTGAGGGTTGGTTTTAGTTGTACGTAGTGTTCATCTGGTGTTGCCCTGAGAATGAGATATGTGCAGCTCCTATCGGGATTGTCGGCGCATCGGGCGGCTTTGCTGGTCTTGTTTTACCATTGTTGAAATGTGTTGTAAACCGGGATTCCGAGTCTGATTGGGTCTTCCTGGGAGAAGGTCTATTCCTTCGTTGATCGCGAGAGCTTGTCATGGGCTAAGTTGGGACACCCCTGCAGGGTATAATCTTTCGAAAGCCGTGCCTATGGTTATAGGCAGATGGGAATTTGTTAATGTCCGATTGTAGATAACTTGACACCAGATCCGAATTAAAACGCATCAACCGTGTGTGTAGCTGTGATGGTCTCTTTTCGGCGAAGTCCGGGAAGTGAACACGGTTTCTGGGTTATGTTTGACGTAAGCAGGAGTTCAGGATCACTTCTTGATCATTATTAGTTGACGACCGTTCTGCTTGCTCTCTTCTCGTTCTTATTTGCGTATGTTAGCCACCATATATGCTTAGTCGCTGTTGCAGCCTCACCACTTTACCCCTTCCTTTCCCTTTAAGCTTTGCTAGTCTTGATACCCATGGTAATGGGATTGCTGAGTCTCGTGGCTCACAGATTACTACTACAATAGTTGCAGGTACAGGTTATGCGCTGATCATGACGCGAGAGCGATACTTGCTTGCGTTGAGTTCTTCTTCTGCTTCTTCGATCAGGGGATAGGTTCCAGGTCGGCAGCCTGGGCTAGCAGGGTGGATGTCGTTTGATTTTCTGTTTGTGTTTCATCCGTAGTCGGATGTTGCTCTTATGTATTGTGATGTTGTATTCGTGTGGCATTGTATGCCTTATGTATGTATCCCCTTCTATTATCTAATGTTGATGTAATGATATCCACCTTGCAAAAGCGTTTCAATATGCGGGTCTATCCTTGGTGGGACCTTCGAGTTCCTTTTGGATAGGGTCGCATATTGGGCATGACAAGTTGGTATCAGAGCCTCGACCGACCTTAGGAGCCCCTTGATTGATCGTGTAGTTTGGCCGATGTTGAGTCTAGAAAGAAAACTGTTTTCGGAGTCTAGTTATATCGGAGAGTAGGAATTCTTTTTACTCCTCAGCCCCTTCGTCGCTCTGGTAAGGAATCTTGACGTAGGTGTTTTGTATTACTCCTCTTCCCTTTCAAACTTTCTTTAGGATCACGCAGTTGGTTTTCTGGTAGTTGTTCCCCAGCTCTTTGCATCCGGTGCATTTCTCGTCAAGTCGACTCGAGCCTCTGCATCTTTGAGCCAATCCTCAGTTGTTTTCTTTCCCACCCGCCCTCCCTGTTTTTCTTCTCAGAGCCGTAGTCCGTAATCGAGTATCCATCCTACTCGTGCGAAGTTTTTGCTCTCTCTCCTCAATGATTTCAACCGGTGTTTTCTCTTCAAGTTTTTCGTCGATTTCCCCTTCCAAGTTGCCTTTGTTTTCCCGCCCTCCCTCCCTTCTTCTTCCCGGATTCTGACTCTCTCTCGACAATCTATTTCATTCGTGTGGAGCCTCTTCAGTCTTCCCTCAATCATTTCAACCGGTGATCTCTCGTCTTGTTCGTCATTCTTCATCCCTTTTCTTTTCCGGCGGATTCAATTCCATTTTTTGGGTTGCTCATATTCTCTTCCTTCGATCAAGTGTTTTCCCTGCTAGTTTGCCTTCTCGCCAGTTTATCCTTCCGGAGTGTTCAAGTCATCTCAGAAGATTCGTCTGTGTTCCAACTAATTCGAGGTTGTCACCTCATCCAAATATTTCAATCGTTCTAGTGCATCATTTATCTGTTCAACATCCCTTTCCAACGGTGTTCTCTCTTCAGTGGGCCTTAACCCATAGGTCTTTTTCCAGGATCTTACCTGACTCTTCTAATTCCCCCAGAGTACTCTCAATTCTTTTCAAGTGTGACGTAAGTATGAATATCATTAGTCAGATGCCATCTCCAAGATCGTTTTCAAACTCTTTTCAGTATTGGCTCAACCTCTCTGCTTTTCATTCTCCCGGAGTACCTCAATAATTTTGGTGTTGTTTCTCGTCATCATTTGAAGATCGAAGAAAAGTTTTTCCTCTAGATCTTGCCCGTTCTCTCGAAGTTTCGTAGTTCTAGCTTTATGTCATCCTCTCGAATTATTCCATTTGTCAGATATTCTTTTCTTAGCCATCTGGAGTATGTCAGAAGTTGTTTTCCCGTTTCTTTTCAACGGAGGCCATCATTTCAGTTACCGTTATCTAATTATCCCGGTGCAACATTCAAGTGTTCCTTAATCAACCCATGATCTCTTTGTTCTTTTGCTTCCAAATCCCCTCGAGCATATTTGTTCTTCTAATTCTTCCCGGCGATTCATCCTTTTTAGTCAGTCATTTTCATTTCTAATGGTGGTTCGTTCAAGATTCTTTTCCTTGATCATCATATTAATCCATTCGTCTTTTCAATCCTATCAGTGGTTCATGAAGACCTTCTCAAATTTGCGATATGTCACTTCTCAATCCTTTTCAAGAAGAATAAGTAATATGCGAAATCCACTACTTGTCATCAATTTAATTTGATGAAGGGTAAGCAAACAATAAATCTTATTCTTATTTCATCCCAGTGAGTAATCCCTTTTCTACGGAGTTTGTTCTTGATGAATAAATTCTAGTTCCAAGTGTTTTCATCTTTTCTTTTCCGGAGTTTAAATTTCCTCGGCTATGTCGTGAGAACCTCCACCTAAATCATCGCAAGGCTCATCTTATTCTTTTCCTTCAATTTTAGCTCGTCAGTTTTTTTGTTACCGGAGTTCTTCATGGTGGTTCTTCATGATTTAATCCATTCTTCAAGTGCTCATCAAGATTCTTGTTGGTGGAGTTCAAGTTTTATTCTTCTTGCATCTCAAAGTGCAATTAATTCTCCGTATTCTTTTGAAGTGGAGTTTTGCATTTCTTCTTTCTTCTTAGATATTTAAATCCGTTCAATCCTTCCTTCTAAGTCCTTGTCATTCAATTCTTTCAGTTCTTTTCGGAGGTTTTGTGTCATGTCTTCATCAGGTATCATTCCATCCTCTCAAGCTCGTGTTCTATTCCTTCCATTTTAGCCGGAGTGCTGCCTAAATCCTTTCAGTCTTATTCGTTTCTTATCTCGTTCTAACCGGAGTGGTTTCTTAGTCTATCTGATTCCGTGAGCTTTTGATTCTCGTCATTCTCGTCGTTCCTCTCTTCTTCTCGAGTGCTCTCAATTCCTTGTCTCTTCTCTTGAGTTCTTGCTTCACCTCATCCTTTTTCCCTTCCGTCTCGGTCCTAAGATCTCGGGACAAGATCTCTTGTTAGTGGAGGAGTGTTGTAACACCTCGGTTTCGATGCGCCAGGTGTCTGCCAGTTATTCGCTGTCATTGCCATGTCATTTACTTGCGTGTTGCATTTTATCATGTCATCATGTGCATTTCATTTTGCATACGTGTTCGTCTCATGAATCCGAGCCTTTTCCTCGTTGTCGGTTTTGCAATCCGGCGCTCCTATGCTCCCCAGCGTTTTCCTTTCGTCTCTCGTTGTGTGCGGGTAATAAACTTTCTCGGAATGGACCGAGTCTTGCCAAGCGGCCTTGGTATAGCACCGGTAGACCGCCTGTCAAGTTTCGTGCCATTTGGAGTCCGTTTGATACTCCAACGGTTAACCGGGTAACCATAAACCCCCTCTCTCTTTGCAGCCCAACACCCCCTCGAAAGTGGCACAAAACCCAGCAAACTCCCCTCCATGCTCTCGGTCGTTCGATCACGATCGCGTGGCCGAAAACCGCTCCTCATTTGGACTCTCCTAGCTCCCTCTACCTATAAATTAGCCCTCTCCCGTCAAAATCGCATTCCAAACCCCCGAAACCATAGCAAATCGTCCTCCGCCGCGCCAGACACGTCCGCCCCCGGCCGGACAT
>NC_057813.1:752709661-752750957 GCF_018294505.1 Triticum aestivum | reverse complement strand
TCCGGCGAGCTCCTCGCCCCGGTGCCGCGCCGCCGCCCCGGCCATCCCGTGGCGCCCCGCATCGCCTCCCCGGCCTCCCCGAGTCCCTCCATCACCGTCCCCGCGCCATCCCGTGCCGGATCCGGCGAGATCCGGCCGGAGGAGAGCGCCCCGGGACCTTCCTCTCCATCTCCGGCGAAGTTCGGCGAGATCCGGCCTGCCTCGGAATCCGTGCCGAAGGTTGACTCCCCCCCTCTGAAATCTGCTAAGTCCCAGATTATGTCATTTTCATGCTATGTTCGTCACGCCGTATCTCTGCGTCTGTAGCTCCGTTTCGTGCGTGTAATATGTAAAATTGTTCGCCTCCACGAGTACATCATTTCATTCCATTGCATCATATTCATTTGACGTCATCTTGATGCCTGAATCATCATTGTAAGAGTGCTTCATGATGTTTTCTGTTGTCTGTTATCAGAACGAGCTCGTTTGTCATTTTTGCCATGATTGATGTGTGCATCCTATGAGGTTGATGTCTTCATGTGTTTTGAACTATGCCATGTCTTCTTTATAGAGGTGCTTACCATGTATTTTTGTGATCAATGTGGTGACTAGCACAAGCATGCAAACTAGGCATCGTGATGTTGCTGATTTTAGTCCCTGTTCTGCTGTTATTTTGATGCCATGTAAACTTGATGCTACAGAGAGATGCATGCATATTTAGAGATACTTCAGTAAGGGTGTTTTGAACATGTGGTTATTGTCTATCCATTCATGCCCTTTGTTGCAATTATGGAGTAGTCAGCATGTCATTTTCGTGCTCTAATTTTGCTTCAAAATGTTTCCTGGCAGATTGTTTACATGTTATTCAATTTGGGCAAGCTTGTTGTAGTTGATCCGTGCATGCTATGGACTTGTTCTTGACTTGGTTTGTTTCACAAACATGCCTTCTTGATGATGCTATGCTTATATTGTCATACAATGACTTGTGGTGAGTGAATCGAGCTTGTTAAGTAGTGTTCATGATGTTGCTGTTTTGCTAGGCTGAATCTGTTACTTCATGATACTATATAAACATGTTGCTACTAATCATTCTATGCATAATCTGTAGATGTTCTATAAACATGTTTTGATCTATATGTCATGCTCTTTCCATCCATGCTCCTAGTTGCGTTTATAGGTTGCTGTAGCTTGTTTATCTCTTGCTCTAAAGTTGCTTGATAATGTTGATGTCAGCCTGTTAACATTAAGTTCAATTGTTTCCATGTGTTTTGCTAGTGATTCATGCACCCTATGAACTTGCTCTTGCCATTCTTAGCTTCACAAATATGTATTCTTACTGTTGGTTGCCATGCCATGCCATGTATTGCTCTGTAGTGAGTTGCACAAGCTCATCTACATGCCTTCATAATTATGTTTCTGCCATGTATGAATCTGTAATATAACTTGCTATGTTTACGTGGGTGCCATTATATTTTCTGATCCTTTTTGGCTTATGGTCAGTAAGGGACTCTTGATCTATGCAATTAGTATATTCAGGCCATGCCTTTGGTTGCCATGATAAGTTCATGTAACATGTTGTTTGATAGCTCTAAACATTGCATCGCGATGTTATTTTCTGCAAAGTCTGTAATTGTTATAACTTGCAATCTTACCATGTGTGTTTGAGCATGTTCTAGTGATTTCTGGAGATAGCTCAGTGTTAATGTTTTGTTGTGCTTTACCTGTACATCATGTCCATGCCTCTTGTTATTATGTTGGGGTGCGGTAGCATGTTGTTTTGATGCTTGCAATATGCCTAGTTGCTGTTTTGGACAGCTTGTCCTTTATACTTGTTCCATGTGTGTGTGTTGAACCGTTGCTCCATTTTGAGTGTGCTCTATATGAAACTTGCTTAGAATTGCATGTAGCTTCATATTATCATGTTGCATCCTTGTTTTGAGGTGTTTGCTTGATGTTTGAGTGCATTTTGCAGCAATGCCATGGTTGACTTGTTTTGCTCATATCTTCTAGGCCGTAGCTCCGAACTAAATGAACTTTATATGTAACTTGACTAGAATCTCGTGTAGATCATCCTTGTGCATCTTAACTTGCTGTTTAACAACTTGAACATAAGTTGTATTCAGATCTGGACCAACTTCGAAATATGCATATGAGGACTTACCGGAATTGTTATATATTGTTCCTGGCCTCATTTAAACTTGCCTTAATGTGTTGTTCTTGTTTGCATCATCTCTTGCCATGAGTAGCTTCGTGTAGCTTTGTCATGCATCATGCTTGTTGTGCATCATGTCTTGTTCATGTGTGGTGTGTTTACTATGTTGTGTGCTTCTTTTCGATAGTTCCTGTTACCGTTGCGATCGTGAGGATTCGTTCGTCTACGCTTGGTTCGTCTTCGTGGCTTCATCTTCTTCATGGACTAGTTCTTCTTCCTTGCGGGATTTCAGGCAAGATGACCGTTACCCTGGATCTCACTACTATCATTGCTATGCTAGTTGCTTCGTTCTATCGCTATGTTGCGCTACCTATTACCTGTTTATCAAGCCATCCCAAATTGACATGAACCTCTAACCTTTGACACCTTTCCTATGCAAACCGTTGTTTGGCTATGTTACCGCTTTGCTCAGCCCTCTTATAGCGTTGCTAGTTGCAGGTGAAGTTGAAGATTGCTCCATGGTGGACAGGATTTTGGTTGGGATATCACAATATCTCTTATATTATTAATGCATCTATATATTTGGTAAAGGGTGGAAGGCTCGGACTTTTGCCTAGTGTTTTGTTCCACTCTTGCCGCCCTAGTTTCCGTCATACCGGTGTTATGTTCCCGGATTTTGCGTTCCTTACGCGGTCGGGTGATTTATTGGACCCCCTTGACAGTTCGCTTTGAATAAAACTCCCCAGCAAGGCCCAACCTTGGTTTTACCATTTGCCTCACCACCACCTACCCTTTTCCCTTGGGAGTCGCTCTCTCGAGGGTCATATTTATTATAGCCCCCCCGGGCCAGTGCTTGTCTAAGTGTTGGTCCGAACCAGAGCCACTTGCAGCGCCACCTCGGGGAAACTTGATGGTTGGTTTTAGTTGTACGTAGTGTTCATCCGGTGTTGCCCTGAGAACGAGATATGTGCAGCTCCTATCGGGATTGTCGGCACATCGGGCGGCTTTGCTGGTCTTGTTTTACCATTGTTGAAATGTCTTGTAAACCGGGATTCCGAGTCTGATCGGGTCTTCCTGGGAGAAGGTCTATTCCTTCGTTGATCGCGAGAGCTTGTCATGGGCTAAGTTGGGACACCCCTGCAGGGTATAATCTTTCGAAAGCCGTGCCTGCGGTTATAGGCAGATGGGAATTTGTTAATGTCCGGTTGTAGATAACTTGACACCAGATCCGAATTAAAACGCATCAACCGTGTGTGTAGCTGTGATGGTCTCTTTTCGGCGGAGTCCGGGAAGTGAACACGGTTTCTGGGTTATGTTTGACGTAAGCAGGAGTTCAGGATCACTTCTTGATCATTATTAGTTGACGACCGTTCTGCTTGCTCTCTTCTCGCTCTTATTTGCGTATGTTAGCCACCATATATGCTTAGTCGCTGCTGCAGCCTCACCACTTTACCCCTTCCTTTCCCTTTAAGCTTTGCTAGTCTTGATACCCATGGTAATGGGATTGCTGAGTCCTCGTGGCTCACGGATTACTACTACAACAGTTGCAGGTACAGGTTATGCGCTGATCATGACGCGAGAGCGATATTTGCTTGTGTTGAGTTCTTCTTCTGCTTCTTCGATCAGGGGATAGGTTTCAGGTCGGCAGCCTGGGCTAGCAGGGTGGATGTCGTTTGATTTTCTGTTTGTGTTTCATCCGTAGTCGGATGTTGCTCTTATGTATTGTGATGTTGTATTCGTGTGGTATTGTATGCCTTATGTATGTATCCCCATCTATTATGTAATGTTGATGTAATGATATCCACCTTGCAAAAGCGTTTTAATATGCGGGTCTATCCTTGGTGGGACCTTCGAGTTCCTTTTGGATAGGGTCGCATATTGGGCGTGACAAGTTGGTATCAGAGCCTCGACCGACCCTAGGAGCCCCTTGATTGATCTGTAGTTTGGCCGATGTTGAGTCTAGAAAGAAAACTATTTTTGGAGTCTAGTTATATCGGAGAGTAGGAATTCTTTTTACTCCTCAGCCCCTTCGTCGCTCTGGTAAGGAATCTTGACGTAGGTGTTTTGTATTACTCCTCTTCCCTTTCAAACTTTCTTTAGGATCACGCAGTTGGTTTTCTGGTAGTTGTTCCCCAGCTCTTTGCATCCGGTGCATTTCTCGTCAAGTCGACTCGAGCCTCTGCATCTTTGAGCCAATCCTCAGTTGTTTTCTTTCCCACCCGCCCTCCCTGTTTTTCTTCTCAGAGCCGTAGTCCGTAATCGAGTATCCATCCTACTCGTGCGAAGTTTTTGCTCTCTCTCCTCAATGATTTCAACCGGTGTTTTCTCTTCAAGTTTTTCGTCGATTTCCCCTTCCAAGTTGCCTTTGTTTTCCCGCCCTCCCTCCCTTCTTCTTCCCGGATTCTGACTCTCTCTCGACAATCTCTTTCATTCATGCGAAGCCTCTTCAGTCTTCCCTCAATCATTTCAACCGGTGAATTCTCGTCTTGTTCGTCATTCTTCATCCCTTTTCTTTTCCGGCGGATTCAATTCCATTTTTTGGGTTGCTCATATTCTCTTCCTTCGATCAAGTGTTTTCCCTGCTAGTTCGCCTTCTCGCCAGTTTATCCTTCCGGAGTGTTCAAGTCATCTCAGAAGATTCGCCTGTGTTCCAACTAATTCGAGGTTGTCAACTCATCCAAATATTTCAATCGTTCCAGTGCATCATCTATCTGTTCAACATCCCTTTCCAATGGTGTTCTCTCTTCAGTGGGCCCTAACCCACAGGTCTTTTTCTAGGATCTTACCTGACTCTTCTAATTCCCCCGGCGTACTCTCAATTCTTTTCAAGTGTGACTTAAGTATGAATATCATCAGTCAGATGCCATCTCCAAGATCGTTTTCAAACTCTTTTCAGTATTGGCTCAACCTCTCTGCTTTTCATTCTCCCGGAGTACCTCAATAATTTTGGTGTTATTTCTCGTCGTCATTTGAAGATCGAAGAAAAGTTTTTCCTCTAAATCTTGCCCGTTCTCTCGAAGTTTCGTGGTTCTAGCTTCATGTCATCCTCTCGAATTATTCCATTTGTCAGATATTCTTTTCTTAGCCATCTGGAGTATGTCAGAAGTTGTTTTCCCGTTTCTTTTCAACGGAGGCCATCATTTCAGTTACCATTATCTAATTACCCGGTGCAACGTTCAAGCGTTCCTTAATTAGCCCATGATCTCTTTGTTCTTTTGCTTCTAAATCCCCTCGAGCATATTTGTTCTTCTAATTCTTCCCGGTGATTCATCCTTTTTAGTGAGTCATTTTCATTTCTAACGGTGGTTCGTTCAAGATTTTTTTCCTTGATCATCATATTAATCCATTCGTCTTTTCAATCCTACCGGTGGTTCATGAAGACCTTCTCAAATTTGTGATATGTCACTTCTCAATCCTTTTCAAGAATAATAAGTAATATGCGAAATCGCGACGGCAGCCGAAGGGCAGGTGCGCACTTGTTTCACAGGTTTTGCGGCAGAGTTCACAGCGGTGGGGCCTCCCCCTCGCCCTTAATCCAATCAAACGAGGCCAATTTAGACCAGCCCATATATGTATGACATTTGCTACGTCTACATAAAAACTGTTACGAAACTTACATACGAGCTCACGTGGCTAGATCTGGTTGGAAGAAAATAAGAAAGGGAGGAAACGTAGCTTTACGTAACCTGGTACGTAGATGTAGCATTTTTGTATATGTATTATTAAGTCTTCGGAAACAATAACTGCCGAACGTGCCATGTTCAGGGCGAGACCTTTTTTGTCGCCAGTTAAAAAGCACGGATCTAAAAGCAAATGGGTATGCCACGTCCTTTTTGAACATCATTCGGGATAGGTTGAACCAGCGAACTACTCCAACCTCCCGAGTCTCGACCTGGATCTTCCCCACCCTTCTCCACACTCTGTCCTCACCTCTCATTCACTTCAAGATGGAGAGTAGCGCATCTCGGCGAGCTCGCAGGTGAGCTCCACAACGGCGGCGCAAGGCTCCGGTGTGTGTGAGAGAGAGAGAGAGAGAGAGAGAGAGAGAGAGAGATAGAGAGAGAGAGAGGGAGGGAGGGAGGGAGGGAGAGAGAGAGAGGGAGAGAGAGAGAGGAATGGAGGGAGGAGGAGGAGAAGAGGTGCGACGCAAGACTACGGTGGCTGGCAGGACGCAGAAACACACCAGCAGCAACCATCATCGCCTCCCCAAGCTCAGCTTCTTCTCCACCTCTACCCTGCCCGCAATGACGGTGCCACTGATACGTCTCCAACGTATTTATAATTTATAACATTTACTAATATTGCCATGACAATTTACAACATTTACATACATGTCAATGTAATTGTTAATGGCAATTTTAATAAACATTTTCCCCCACCACCAGTGTATGTACAGATAAAAATTGCCCTGACTTTATATTTTGGATCATTGCAAAGAAAGAAATATGTTTTACCCATGGCAATTTTTGTTTTTTAGAGTTGATGGCACTTTTTCATAGCACAAGAAAAACTAGACTTTTACTTGTCACAGGAAAAAAAACAAAACCTGGGCTTTGCTACTGGACTTTATTTTCCTTTTTCATTTTTACAGGGGAAAGGCCTGTAGGGCCGATGGGGAGGGTGTTCAGGCTGTACTGGTTGTCTTATCGAACGTAATTGCTTGTTCTGGGGTGCTGTGGTACCGGGAAATCAAATCTTTCGTTCAGTATGGGAGGTCCCCAGACCGAATGCCAGGTAGATATCGACGGTGGATCCTATTTGACACTCGTGGGCGTCACAACGTCGTGCCTGCGCTGAAGGCGCTCACAGTTTGGCCGGCCCACGTAGGCGCTACATTTTTTCTTGTTCCCTTTTTGTTTTTTCTTTTCTTTTTCTTTTTTTCCTTTTTCTGTTTCCAATATTTGTTCTAGAAGATCAAATACTTTACGGAATACCAAAACATGTTCTCATTTTTAAAATTTGTTCAAATGTTGTATATTAGAAAAAAAACATTCAATGTGTATTGCAAAACTGTGCATCGTATATTTAAGAAAATGTTAAATTATCATAAGAAAATGTTCATTATGTATTAAAAAACTGTTCAATGTATATCACAAAAATGTTCAAAGTGTATTTAAAAATTGTTTAGTGTATATCACAAAAATGTTTAATGTGTATTTAAAAATTGTTCAGAGTATATCACAAAAATGTTCAATGTATATTTAAAAAATGTTCAGCGTATATGAAAAATTGTTCACCTTCTCAAAATGTGTTCGCGTTTGTTCAAATTTTGAAATTTTGCACATTTTCAGACATTAGTCGCATTTTCCAAAAAATATTGCAAAATTAAAAAACGGATTTAGCATGCAAAATAAGAACTGTGGCTGCGTACTTAATGGTCAGCGCTGTGGTTTCGCTTGCAATAGTTGCCAACCCGAGTGGCCAACAACAAGTAGTTTTGTAGTAGGTTGTCAAGAGTTTAACTCCTTGCTGCGCCTTACTTTTCCCGTGAAGTTTTTCATTCGTTACCTGCGAATGGGCGGCCCATTTGCATGACCTTTAGCAAATGCTGCATGGAAGCTGGTTCGTTTGACGCCAACGGGCGTCATTTGACGCCAACGGGCGTCAAACAGGAGCTCTCGATATCGATGTTCTAAGTCTTTACATGGATGCAGCATCTCTCATGCTATTCCCATCAGTACCAAACGTCCCAAGCATGGCAGGATAGAATTTTGCGCCGCGAGGTCACGAATGCCCATGCCGCCTCCCGCCTAGGTCCTTTGGCTGGCACACATCCTTTTAGGAAACGGGGTCCATAGGAGAACGACCCTCCAGGCCAGAAGAAAGCATGATGAAGCCAATCGATTTCCTCTCGGACACCCACGGGGAGGAGCAAGGCCGACATGGCGTAGGCTGGAGATGACCGCCGACCGCGTTGACGAAGACTTCCCGACCAACGGGGGAAAGGACCGCCTTCCAGCCCACAAGATACTTATCCGCCTTGGCGATGAGTGGTTTGAAATTTAACTTCTCGAGTTTCTTGGTGGACAGGGGTAAGCCAAGATAGCTTTGTGGGAAGGAGGCGACCTCACACCCAAAGGTAGCCGCGACGAGTTGCCGTCCTCGCCTGTCATATGCAGGGTGGTCATGGTGCTCTTCGTGAAGTTAATCACGAGGCTCGTGGTGTTGGAGAATAGGTTAATCGCATGCTGGAGCTGGGCGGCATTCTCTGGAGAGCCCGGCATGCCACCAGGATGAGGAGGTAGGGGGAGAAGGGGGCCCCCTACTGCAAACCTCAACGGCAAGACATCCATCTTGCCGGCACTCCATTCCATTGAGAAACACCGTGGACCGAGCGGTACTGAGAGTATTTGCCACCCAGCCAATTCACTTGGGAGAGAGAACCCGCGAGCCACAAGGATGTCGAAGAGGATTCACGCCGCAGACTGATGGGTTGTGATTCTGGTCATGCTGCTTGTTATGAATGTAAATAATAAAGTGCTGGGACACTCAGTCGTCACGATTTTTCTTTGCAGGCAGTGTTAGTTTGCAGGAGGTTCAGCATGGAGTTCCGGCTTGTCTTCTGGCTGGTCAATGGGCTGATATTCGTAACGTTCATCTCCATCCTCGTAACCTTAAGAGCAATCACCCACACGACAGCTCTCGACATCTTTGTCAGCATCCTTGCTTTCATGCCGATTGGATGGGCCCTGCTTCTGGTTAGTTACCATACCATACAATTCCTACGTTGCTCTTCATTCACACCATTTGTTTCTCTATATCTCGGGTCTAACTTCCTCTCATGTAACCCTCTTTGCCAGATTACCCAATCAATCAAGCATGTCATCGAGACGGTTGGGCTATGGGGATCGGTAAAGGCCCGGGGCTATGAGATCCTCATGGGGGTCCTCCTGTTCACGCCCATCACGTTCCGGGCAAGGTTCCCATTCGTGTTCGAGTGCACCCGGAACAAGAGTAGGTAGATTGGCGTGATGGAGTTCCATTAAGTCATGGCATCTGGATCGACCAAGTCATGGCATCTGGATTTGACGCTAAGATGTACCACTCAGTCTCACACACACATACACACACTTCCCCATGGCTCTCTCTCTCTCTCTCTCTCTCTCACACACACACACACACACATGCGTCTCTCTCCAGTCGCAGACATACAACCCCTCTCTCTCCTGCTACTCCGAAATTGTTGTATATATTATTATTTTTTAGGGGAAAAACTTGTTGTACATTAATTTATGTTGGACACTGCTCCAATTATCAGTAGAAACTAGGTAATATAGTTGAGCAAATTAATCGGTGTGAACTTCTGCAAATGGGATTTAGCATGAGGAACACAAAAATTGTTTAATAAACCAATGGTGTAACATGGTCAACACTGTCCCATTCTGTCCAAGGTTCGTACATAGATGAGTATAAGAACATACTCCAGCGTAAGGCAGAGTAGTACTAGTAATAAATACTTCTAGATACTCCAGCGTGCAGTGTACGTCGACCAGTACACGGGTTGTCCGAATCGGAATCGGTTGACGGCGACGCGTCACTTCGCTCGCGCGGTCGTGCTTCGCCTTTCCTTTTTTTCTCCTCGCGATTAACGAAGCGAGCAGGCGAAGGTTTCACGTTTTTTAGCTGGTGTTTGTTTCTTTAGTCCTACGACTTTTTCTAGTCCCTGGAACTTTTTGAAAAAGACTCTCAAGGAGGTACTTCTAAGGACTTTTAGCAAAAAGTTCCAAAAAAGTCTCATCCTGTTTGGTTTGCTAGAGACTTTTTCTAGTATATCAAAAAGTCCCTGGAAACAAACAGTACCACACCGCTCTCGGGGAAGGAATCTGGCCAACTTAAATAGGCTGTTCCTGTGCTCTGTGTCGGCCTAGGAAGCAATCACGGATTAGCTGGTCGATCGGGTTTGCCGAGGCGCCGAGTACTAGCTAAGCTTGACCTGATAAATTTTTTTCTATTTTATTCTTAACAATAAGATCTCTTTACAAAAAACTTTTGATATATTTATCAACTGTCAAGTAAAAAATTACACCAACGCTGCCGTTATCGCCCTTCGCTCGTCAAAAAAATTACATATGTTTTCCTTCATCGTACCATGAATTAATAATAGAAACTACAAAATTTATTTCTATTTTCTCTTTTATTCTTCATAAAAAGATCTTTTGCAAAAAACTTCTAATCTATTTATCAACAGTCAAGTAATATAATACAAAGACCTTGGTTTTTTTGGGGTAAAAGACCTTGGTAAGAAAGGCTTTCCGAACAAGGTTCTATTGGCCCACAGGATGGGCCGATGCACAAGATTTAGTCGATATGTGCGTCGGGCGCTAGCTCTTTGCTAAATAATGCCAGCTTCCATCCACAGCCTTGAAAACAATCCCCATAACCTGGTCGGTCTTGGGACTTGATATGGTCGGACTAATCCATAAAGGTCAAACCAACAAGAAATATTTGTTAGTCATGGTCTGACAAGTTCACAAAGTGAATAGATGCAAAGCGTGTGGCCTCGGCTAAAGCCCAACCAGTGAGAAATTCATCTCTGGCTTGGTACATGTTATGGAGTACCTCACATCATCATAACACATAACAAATCCAACTTCACGGCCGAGGAGGTAAAAAACGAGCTGCGCCAAGCAGAACATGAAGCTTGGCTACGCCTCCATCTATCACCCACAAACTAATGGGTTGATCGAGTGGGCCAATGGGATGATCCTTAGTGGCATAAAACCTCGGTTGATTCGATCTCTCAAGGAAGCCGACAATAAGTAGGCCGAGTAGCTCATCTCCGTGTTGTGGAGCCTATGGACCACACCATATCGACCCACCGGCTACACGCCATTCTTCACTGTATACAATGCCGAGGCCATTTTACCATAAGTAAAAAATTACACCTACGCCGCCGCCGCCGCCCTTCCCTCGTCACAAAATTTACATATTTTCTCCTTCAATCGTACCACGGATTATTAATAGCAACCACATAATTTATTTTTATTTTCTCGTTCATTCTTTACAAAAATATCTTTTTCAACAAACTTCCAATCTATTTATCAACTGTCAAGTAATATAATGCAATGAACATCAGTAAAGTAAGTCTTTTGTTGTTGTTTACAATAAGATTGTTTTTTCCAAAAACAGACAAGTAATACAAAGAAAACCACAAGTAAAAGTCACATCTAGGTCGCGACAACTACAAGCACTGTAGTGCATCGAGGTCATCGCCCATTCCTTTTAAAAGTATGAATTAGTAGCATATTCCTACCATATCGAGAACGCTCGAGTACAAGGAAACTAGCATATTCCTAATTAATGTGATTGATGACATTAAAAGTCGTGATTTGTATTAAAATGTCGTGAGGTCATAGAATAACGTAACACTAGAGCAAATAATAACGGTTATATTTTTTGCAGTGCTTTCCTTCTCTGGAGGTGTTCTTCTAATACCTCTTTCTGATAAATGGACTTGGCGGTTCTCCAGCCAACATTCAAAAAAAATAGGTCTTAGTTCAAGTAGACCTAGAGGATGGGCTAGATAAATGGTTCCCCGATAACAGTTGTAATGATATTGAGAGTTGTCCAAAGCTATAGCAGAAAAATAAAAAAGCATTATAGCAATAGGGAACTTGTTGTGTGTGTGTGTGTAGTAGTAGTAGTAGTAGTAGTAGTAGTAGTAGTAGTAGAAACTAGGTAATATAGTTGAGCTCCTCCTTTTTGGGGTTATATATCGACCACGTCGGGCTATTAAATACCAAGTGTTTGGCCTAAACCTGGGCAAACGTCGGGCCGGGCCGGGTTTCGGGCCGGGCTTGTAAAAGCCCGACCTTCATTTCTCAAGCCCGAGCCCGGCCCGAAGCCCGAAATACTCCATATTTTCAAGCCCGAGCCCGGCCCGAAGTCAAGCCCGAAGCCCGAAAGCCCGGCCCGAATGCTATTTTCTAGTACGCGCACGTGCAAGCCCGGCCCGAAGCCCGAAAGCCCGGCCCGAAATACAGGAAAAGTGAAGCCCGAGCCCGGCCCGAACTATCTTTCGGGCTACAAAACAAAGCCCGAGCCCGGCCCGAATGTCAAGCCCGGCCCGGCCGGGCCCGGGTTTTTCAGGCCGGGCTCGGGCCGGGTCATCGGGCCGGGCTGCCCATGCCCGGGTTTAGTTTGGCCACTTCTTCGCAGAATGGACAGAGGCCGAGCTACCTAGAGAGCATGCGGCTTATACCCATTAGCTGATGTATTTTGATAGCTCCAAAATGCTCGCCGGACTGGGGGTTGGTGTAATCTGTTACGCCAATATGCGACCGTATCCTAAAGGAACTCGAAGGTCCCACCAAGCATAGAAGCGCATATTGGAGACGCGTTTGCAAGGTGGATATCATTACATCGTACCATTAAATAATAGTTGGGGATACATACAAAAGGCATACAATGCCACATGAATACAACAACATCATACACAAGAGCAACATCCGACTACGGATGAAACACAAACAGAAACTCAAACGACATCCACCCTGCTAGCTCAGGCTACCGACCAGGAACCTATCCCCTGAACGAAGAAGAAGCAGAAGAACTCCAAAACAAGTAAACATCGCTCTCATGTCATGTTCATCGCATTACCTGTACCTGCAACTATTGTTGTAGTAATCTGTGAGCCATGAGGACTCAGCAATCCCATTATCATGGGTATCAAAACTAGCAAAGCTTAATAGGTATGGAATGTATAAGTGGTGAGATTGCAGCAAGCGACTAAGCATGTATGGTGGCTAACTTACGAATACAAGAATGAGATGAGAAGCTACGCAAACAGTCGCAAATTAGTAATGATCAAAAAGTGATTCTAAACTACTTACGTTCAAACATAACACCACCGTGTTCTCTTCTCGACCCACTCGACAAGAGACCATCACGGTTACACATGCGGTTGGGTATTTTAATTCGAATCTGGTGTCAAGTTCTCTACAACCGGATATAAACAAATTCCCATCTGCCACATAACCGCGGGCACGGCTCTCGAAAGTTTATACCCATGCAGGGGTGTCCCAACTTAGCCCATTATAAGCTCATGATCCGCGGAGACAATCTGTCAGTGTCAAAACCGGCGGATCTCGGGTAGGGGGTCGCGAATTGTGCGTCTAAGGCTAATGGTAACAGGTGGCGGGGGACACAATGTTTACCCAGGTTCGGGCCCTCTCGATGGAGGTAATACCCTACTTCCTGCTTGATTGATCTTGATGATATGGGTATTACAAGTGTGGATCTACCACGAGATCGTAGAGGCTAAACCCTAGAAGCTAGCATATGATTATGATTGTTCTCCCCCTACGAATTAAATCCTCCGGTTTATATAGATACCGGAGAGGGCTAGGGTTACATAGAGTCGGTTATAGAGAAAGAAATCTTCATATCCTAACCGCCAAGCTTGCCTTCGACGCAAAGGAGAGTCCCATCCGGACACGGGACGAAGTCTTCTATCTTGTATCTTCATAGCCCAGCAGTCCGGCATATGCATATAGTTCGGCTGTCCGAGGACCCCTTAATCCGGGACTCCCTCAGTAGCCCCTAAACCAGGCTTCAATGATGATGAGAACGGCGCGCAGATTGTCTTCAACATTGCAAGGCGGGTTCCTTCTCCGAATACTCAAAAGTAGATCTTGAACATAAAAATCGTGTCCGGCTCTGCAAAACAAATTCCACATACCACTGTAGAAAGTATAATATCCCACGAGTCCAATCTGCTGACAACTCATAGCATGACATCACGGCACGGCCCGGTCTTTATTCGAACCGTTTTTATCCTTCCCCTCCATATTTCGAGGCGCGGTTTCATTGGCACGTCTTGTCAAAGCAGAGATCGTGTCCCCTTATCACGGGATTCTCATCAATGCGGGGACGGGTAACCCAACCGTGCCATCAGCACGGCGCCTGGGAAATAAGCGAGCTTTAGGGCGAGTGGGGAGGCACATGATTTTTACTGCCTTTATAAAGGGATAAGGATTCCCCTCTTTCACCCACGCCCTCTTCTTCCTCTGCTCATCCATCCTCAAGCTCCAGCGCCCAAGCACCCATCTCTTCCGCCCAAAAACACACTCCAATCATGTCCGGATCCGGAGCTGGACGCAAGTGGATGGCCTCCTCCGTCAAGAAGGAGGACATCAAGAAGCTCCGGGAGACCGGGTACTTGTCCAAAGACATCGCTCATCGGTTTTTCGGCCAAGGGGCAGATCATCCCTACCCCGGAGCCCCAAGAAAGGGTGGTGTTTCTCTCCCATTTTGTCCGCGGGCTGGGATTCTCCCTCCATCCGTTCGTCCGCGGACTGATGTTCTGCTATGGGCTGGAATTCCACGAGTTGGCCCCCAACTCCATCCTCGACATCTCGGCATTTATTGTCGTGTGCGAGGCCTTCCTCCGCATCCCACCTCACTTCGGCCTATGGCTGAAGACCTTCAATGTGAAGCCAAAGGTTGTGAGCGGCCAACAAGCGGAGTGCGGAGGCGCCATGATGGGCAAGATGCCCAATGTCACCTGGCTCGAAGGCTCCTTTGTGGATATTGTAAAGGGGTGGCAATCGGGGTGATTCTACATCACCAAGTCGCGCGGCACCAACTGGACGGCGACCCTCGAAATCCGATCCGGAATCTCCATGCAGCTCACCTCCTGGTAAGAGAACGATTTAGCCTGGGGCTCAGCGGAAGAAGTGACTGGGCTCCAGACATGTGTCCAGAACATGACAAGTAAGAAAATCAAGCTTTTCAACATGGTCCAGGTTATGCTCTTCCGCCGGATTCTTCCGTGCCTGAGCTGGACTTGTAATTTGTGGGAGTTTGACCCGGCCAAGCACCAGACTCTGCTGGAGCTCTTCGATAAGACAACGAAGACATCTGGAAGGTGCTTTTTAAAGCCGGCGAGGTACCACCGCCCACGACTGAAGATCGCGGGCTTAGCGCAAAACGTCGGGCTAATCTGGTAAGTTCTTTTATGTTTGCAAGGTATACCTTTTACTGGCATATCTACGGGAGGAACCTAAGCCTCCATGCCAATCTTTCAGGCCTGGGTAACGATAGTGGAGCAGATTGACTGTCCGGCTCCGCTACCCGAAGATCCAGAAACGCCACTTCTGACGAAGATGCTATTTCTGGCGCCTTATAAGGTGCCGGAGAAGAAAGCCAAGAAGGCGGCCAAGGGGACCAGAGGAGGTCTCCGATGCAATGGTGCTTTGGACGTGACGTCCGAAGACCCCGAGACGCACTCCTCCGCCGAAGACGACGAGGAGGAGGAGAAGACCCGTTCCCCCCTTACTGGGGGGAAAGAGAAGAGGAAGGCCTCCATTTATGGGGAGGCCGAGGCGTTCAAGAAGGGAAAAATCTCCCTTCCAGACTACTCCGTCGCAGCCAACAACAGCGGAGAGTGGGAGCCCAGGGCCAAGCCCGTGGCCAAATCGTAAGTATCCGGACACAATAATATTTCTGTTCTTTTCACTATCGTTTTAAATGTATTAGACCACGCATCTGCAGTCCGGCCCAGTCCAACATCGAGCTATCCTCCTCTTCGGAGGGGTCGCTGGACCCGTCAATGATGAACAGCGGGTCCCTTCCAACGGCCACCTCCCCCAAGGCCGCGGAAAACACCGAGGTGTTATCTCGAAGGGTGCCGGGCCAAGGGAAGACCGTTCCGGTGATGACGGAGGATAAAACCCCGGTTGCCGAACACATGGGAGGAAAGACCCCTACAGACCCGACGACGGGGGCCGCATCCAGTTCGGCCCTTAGCCGAATACAGCTCCGGAGACCCAAGTAGCTCCGGATTCAGGCAGGCAGCCTTTCCCGAACGAGGGGGGCAAGCCGCCTCCACCGGTGACCTCTGTCTATCCAGAGGCACCGGACAGGTTGCTGGAAGTGCTACAAGGCGCTTCCATTGTGAAAGAACACCGTACTCTTATGAGTACGGTGATTGAGAAAGTCCAATCCGCCATGAACGGACTGACCAAAACCTGCATTAGCCTTCTGACAGGCTTTGAGGTAAGTAATATGGTTGTAAGAGAATATCACCTTGTAGATAGTAGCCCGTGGTGCTCTGTTCGGTGTTCGGAAAGAAAAACCAAACAGAGGATCAAAATAATTTTCCTTGTCTAGTAAACTGGACGGAATCAGGCATGCATGGCTTTCGGAACCACGCGTCCGGCAGCACTGCTTTGAACAATCCAAGGTTATCTCCATGCCCTTAACTCCGATGTATTGCTTTCTCAGGCTATATATAGTGTATATACTATTCTGTAAAAACCAAAGGAACGGAACCACACTGATTAGGACTCAGAAAAAAGAGAATAACAAACATGATAATTGAAACATCTTGTACCATCTTGAGCGGTCTCAATTTTCAAAGTAGTTTTTTTCCCTGGATGATTTGATGGCATAGGCTGCACTTTCAGTTCATTTTGGGATTTCTCTTGTCTGCCGTTTATGTGCAGAATGCAGAACCAAAGCATGCACGTCGGTGTTCTAACCTGGAAATTGGACGCCATAACTTTCTCTGCTATCCAACCATGACCAAGATCTTCTCGTGGAGTCATTATGCCATGCCACATACAAAGTGTACTCTCATCATAAGGGCCCTATCTAATCCTTTGTCTAAGTCGCAACAATCTGTAATTAGGGCAATGCGATGTGGTATGAACGCATCCATTGATATCATGGATGCAGTTCTGCGCTAGGCTCCTTGACTCAATCTGATCTGCCATATGAGTGCTGAAGGAAGTAATTACTTGAGAAAGAATAATTCCCTCGTATTACATATATAGAAGATCAAACTCACTTGATTGAATTACCTTAATTTTCTGCAGGTGGAACGGGATGCAAGAATGTAGCCAGGCACGTACACATATATTCCAGCAAGTACTCATGGAGCTTCCGTCGGTGAATTTCTCTGCACGTGGAACGGAATGCAAGCACGTACTGTAGTTGCCGGAGTGGCGAGTTAAATCGCTGGCGAGAACGAACAACAGACAGTAGTTTTTGCCTCGCCTGAACCTTCGCGAGTCTTTCTGTTATTCCTTTGAATGAGTAGCTCGATTATAATGAATCTTAGCTAACTAACCTCCGGTCAGACTGCCCCACAATTTGCGTGATGCCGTGCCATCCCACGACTGCATTTCGTGTGCCTTGCTAACCGGAGGACTAAACAAGGAATTGAGAAAATAAACAACCTGGACGTGCCATAGCACTCCCGGTATACAATGCAACGTGCATGCATATGTCACATCGGCCATACACCACATTATTCTGAACAAGGAAACAACGATGAGTTTATCCAACATTTCAACCCCATAGACTCAGCTCTCCAGCTCCACCTTGATCATCCGGATCTTCTGCCACATCTCGACGAAGATCACCACCCCAACGCCTTTGTCAGCACGTCCGCGAGTTGCTCCTGTGTACGGACATGACTTAGCTCCACTTTGTCGGTGTCTACACAGTCCGATATGAAATGGAACTTGATGTCAATATGCTTGCTCCTGTCGTGATGAACAGGATTCTTGCTCAGTGCAATGGCGGCTTGATTGTCAATCAGCAGTTTGAACTTGGCCGCCGGCTTGCCTAGCATATCTCCTATGAGACGTGATAGCCACACCCCTTGGCATGCTGCTGCTGCTCCTGCGACGTACTCGGCCTCACAAGAAGAGAGAGCCATGATCTTTTGCTTTTGCAAGCACCAAGTCACTGGATTCTCACCAAGGAAGAAGATCTGCCCAGAAGTACTCTCGCGATCCCCGGTGTCACTTCCATGGTCGCTGTCACTGTGACCAACAAGTGTTGCTTCTCCATGGCCAGCCTTATAACAGCATCCATAGTCCATTGTTCCCTTTATGTATCTCAGAATTTTCTTGACAGCCACCCAATGTTGTGAGCTAGGCTTTTCCATGAACCGGCTGGTGATCCCAAGAGCGAATGCGATGTCGGGTCTAGTGTTCACAAGATAACGTAGGCTCCCAATCACACTCTGGTACAAAAGTGGCATCGACCGGTTCAGTGCCATCTTCTTTTTTCAACTTCAGACGGTTCTCCATAGGTGTAGCACAAGCATGACACTCACTCATGCCAGCAGCCTCCAGAATCTTGGCGGCATAGCTTCACTGATGCAACGTGATCTGGCCCTCTGATTGCGACACCTCGATCCCTAGATAGTAGCTTAGGAGTCCGAGGTCGCTCATCTTAAACAGTTGCTGCATTTGTTGCTTGAACTTCACAATGGCAGAGACGTCTGTCCTGATGATGATGAGGTCATCTACATAGACTCCAACCAGGAGAAACAAGGTGGTATCACCTCGCCTGTACACAACATGTTCCAAGGGGCTGCGCGGCAACATTCAGCGTCAACATTGCACGGCTCCTCGGCACTAAGAAGACAGCGCTCGTCAAACTCCCGAACAGCGGCATCCTCGATCACGTCGAGTATATACTCTAGACGCCGATAACGAATGGCCCGGAGTCGACATCCCGTATGTCGTCGTGTGTTGGTGGTGTGGCCCAGCCCATGATGTGGGCCGGTGTAGGCGTAGCAGACACGCCCTCGATTTTGGCCGGAGCCGGCGCCGTGGGTGCCGCAGACTCCCAGGGCTCGACGACACGGGTGACCGTGGTGACCCAAGAGTTGTACAGGGTGACACCGCGCTACCGCTCGCCTGTGAACTCGAGGCGTTGCCAGAGTCTAGCTCCTGCTCACTGGGGCCGGTGGTATAAACCACCATGAACATTGGTGCCGCGGACGCCGCCACGGACGCGCCCGGCTCATCCCAGTTCCATGTCCTGCTTTCTTCAAATAAAACATCACGAGTTAGCTGAAGTTTCTTGGTCACTGGATTGTACACCCGGTAGCACTTAGTCCCTTCTTCATATCCGATGAAAACCATTGGCGTCAATCGATCGGAGAGCTTCGTCACTCCCGGACCTAGCTTCTTCACACGTACAGTGCAACCAAAAGTGCGCAGATGCTGCACGTTGGGCTTACGGCCGTGCCACGCCTCGTAGGGGGTGACACCATCGAGGCTGCGCGTCGGGGACCGGTTGAGGATGTAGACCGCTGTTCAGACTGCAGTAATCAATGAAGTCGCTGGAGCCTGCATCTCCCTTCAGTTTCAGCCATAGATTAAATTCTCTTGAAAGAACTAAAGGCCTCGTCTTTGGATTTCAGCACAGATAACCACATGTATCGACTATAGTCATCAACAACAAGTAAAAATTACTTGTTACCTCTGAACGTTGATGGGTTTATAGGACGACACAAATCTGTATGGACTAGTTCCAGCCCCTGATCAGCTCGATATGTAGCAACTTGAGGAAAAGGGATGCGATGTTGTTTGCCCAAAGCACAACAGTCACAATACTCGTCAATTCTGTCAGTGAACGGCATTCCAATCACCATGCCCTTGGATGACACAGCTCGCGGAGCTCTGAAGTGTAGGTGCCCCATCCGAGCATGCCAGCGCCTGGTTTCATCATCAGTTTTGGTCAGTAAACAGGTTGGTGCAGCGATAGGCAGAACTGCAGTGTAGAGGCGGCTCACTGACCGTCGAATACGAGCCATCAAGAGCCCTATTGTGTCATGAATGGTCATCAGTCCCTCATGTATCTGAATCCTGCACCCCCCCCCTTCATCTAGCTGGGCAAGAGACAATATATTTGCTGCAAAGACTCGGGATGTAGTAAACTTCAGACATTGCAAGTTGGTTGGCGCTCTGACCCCTGAAGATGACTGAACCCCTCCCTTGGATTGTGACGTGTGACCCATCTCCAAACTTAACAGTGCCCTGCACTGATCCATCAAGAGTACTGAACATAGCTCTGTCACCAGTCTTGTGGCTAGTAGCCCTTGTATCGAAATACCACAGCCCCAGAGGTGAGATCTCTGGATGCACCTTCTCTTCGTTCAGATGGACCACCTGGGGCACGACTATGCTGGTGGTGACACATGTGGTGGCCGCGGCCATCATAAGCCCCGGCCCTCATTGTGCTCGTCACCTTCGCAAACTAGATGTGCTTGACCCCGTTTCGCACGTTCCTCTTCTGCCTTGATCTTGGTATAGCACTCTTTCTTCCAATGACCTGGCTTATTGCAGTAGTGGCACTTGCCCTTTTTCTTGCCGCCCGAGCCACCGGATCCGCCAGTGCCGTCGCTGCCCGGCGCGGGTTTACCGCCACCCTGAGATTTAGGCGTAGCCAGTGACTTGCCCTTCCCACCGCCGTTTCCGCCTGACGATCACCCACTACCACCGAGTTGTCGCTCGTGGGCGAGCCACTCCTCACGGGTGAGAAGCCGCCTGCCTCCGGTCTGCGTTGCATCATCAAGATCATAGTGGTCTTCACACATTAAATTTGGATGTAACTTTTTGAGTAGATGATCTTACATATAAAAAACTTTTTCATCCGAGTTAGTATGCAAAAGTTATGTCCATTTTACAAATTCTCAAGAGATTTTGCAAATAAAGTCGAAATTCATATTTGAAATTTTTCCCAACAACTAGACCACATATCACATGGGAAACATATTTTCTTTTATTTTTTGACATTTCCATCATTTTTTTAATTTTTTTAAACTGGAAAGGCGGTCAGGGGGTGCATTCGGGGGAATTTTGGGTCAAAATTAGTAATGGCGCACCACGCCCACGGTGCACCATTACTAAGTTTGGAAAAAAAATTGTTAGTAATGGCGCACCGTGGGTGTGGTGCGCCATTACTAGTTACTAACTTTGGAAAAAAAATTAAAAAAGTTTGAATATTTTTTTAAAAAAAATTACTAGTGGCGCACTGTGGGTGTGGTGCGCCATTACTAGTTTAACTAGTAATGGCGCACTATCCCTGGTACGCCATTACTAATTTTGAAAAAAAATAACAAAAAATTTGTTACTAATGGCGCACCGTGGATGTGATACTAATGGCGCACCAACACATGGTGCGCCATTAGTATATACTAATGGCGCACCACATGTCTGGTGCGTGAGTCTGCATATCATCTATAGCCCTTTTCCTAGTAGTGACATAGCCCTCGTCTGTCTGGCACTGCTCTATCTTGAGCTATATATAATGACATTATATAAATGTTTGAATGCAGCAGTCCCAGATGCCCTATGTCTTATCTTAAGCTATATCTAATGATATTAAATAGTTTTTATGTATAGTAGTCACAGTGCCCTATATCTTAGCGGTGTATCTAAAACAACTTTAATTTAATGTCTTCTGTGAGAGTGGGAGAGAAAAAAGTGATGTCTTGGATTTGACGCTAAGATGTACCACTGTCTCACACACACATACACACACTACCCCATGGCGCCTCTCTCTCTCACACACACATACACACATATGTCTCTGTCTAGTTGCAGACATACAACCGAAAGTACCATTCTACATCCAGGAGCTTCGTGACATTCAGGTCACTACTGGTATGTCCGTGAATACTTCCAATACTATTCTGCATTTTTCGAATGATCAGATTATGGATAAGGCAAAACAATTAGGAATTTCACTTGGTAGTAATGAGGGTGAAGTCTCTAATTCTGTTAATGATTTGCTTGATCCAGAAGTCGAGAGGGCTTTAGAAATGATTCGTAATTTAGCTGCTGTCAAACCGATGAACGATTCTGAGATTGATGCTTTGGGAGTTCGAATGCTCGATAATTCTTGTGATGATCTCGCACCGCCCCTCCAGGAGCCGGAGGAGGAGGACGAGGATGTCGGTCTGGAGGTAGTTAGATCCCCAGTTGCGGAGAATTTTGACCGGGTGGGCCCGACCAGCCCTAAGCGCAAGTGGAAGCGTAAGATATACCCGATGTCCGCGGTCCGTAGAGTGCTAGGATCCGCACGGCCAAAAAAATTCATGATGAGATATGAGAGGAATCTTTTGGAATAGTAGAGGTCTTAAGGACTTGGCTAAAAGGAGGTTCCTTGCAGAGTCATCCATTGAGCATAGATTGGACTTTATTGCCTTGTCGAAAACGGGCAGAGCAAATTTCTCACCTCAATTTCTCAATACGTTGTCGGGGGGTATTGAGTTTGACTGGCATTGTCTTCCACCGAGAGGAAGGTCGGGTGGAATCTTACTTGGTGTTAGATATGACTCTCTCGAAGTTCGCAGTGTGGTCATGGGAGATTTTGCTGTTAAGTTCAGCAAAGATGATGGTTTCGACTGGGCTTTGCTGGCGGTGTATGGGGCCGCGCAGGCAGAATTCAAACCGAATTTTTTGGCCGATATTGTTAGAGTCTGCGGGTCTGAGCAACTTCCAATTCTGGTTGGGGAGATTTTAATATTATTAGAAGACGTGATGAAAAGAATAATGACAATTTCGATGGGAGATGGTCATTCATGTTTAATACTATTATTGAAAGCTTAGATTTGAGAGAGATTGAGCTTTCAGGTAGGAAGTTCACCTGGGCTAACGCGTTGCCAAATCCAACTTTCGAGAAGTTGGATCGGGTTCTGGCGAGTGTCGCTTGGGAACAGAAGTTTCCCTTTGTAACTGTTCAGGCTCTCTCTCGCGGGATTTCTGATCACACACCTCTGTTGCTCGACTCTGGTGGGGCTACTTATTCGGGCAACAAGAACTTATTCTCTTTTGAGCTTGCGTGGTTTGAAAGAGAAGGATTCTTGGATCTTGTAGCCAGAGAATGGGCTAAAGATGCAGGAGGTAGGAATGCGCTTGAGCGCTGGCAGAACAAGATTAGGCATCTCAGAAGTTTCCTTCGTGGATGGGCTAAGCATCTAGGTGGAGTATATAAGGTGGAGAAGGAACGGCTCCTCTCCCTTATTCAAACCTTAGATATAAAAGCAGAAACTACGATTCTGTTAGCCACTGAGCTTCATATCAAACATGAGGCTGAGATGAGGCTGAAAGAGCTACTCCGTGAAGAAGAATTAAAGTGGTCACTGCGGGCCAAGGTGCGAAAAGTTGTCCAGGGGGACGCGAACACTCAGTTCTTCCACATGATAGCCAATGGCAAGCACCGGAAGAAGAGAATCTTCCAGCTAGAACAAGATGAGGGTACAATTATCGGTCAGGACAACCTGAAGCTATATATTAGTGAGTACTACAAACATTTGTTTGGACCACCAGAGGAGAACTGTGTGTCCCTGGATGAGTCTAGGGTTCAAGATATCCCTCAACTTACTGCTGTGGAGAACGATGTCTTAACTGCCCCTTTCTCGGAAAAGGAGGTTTTTGAGGCTATTTCCAAGATGAAATGTAACAAGGCACCGGGGCCGGATGGTTTCCCGGCTGAGTTTTACAAGAAGTGCTGGCATATTATCAAAGGGGACCTGATGCCGATGTTCCATGATTTTTTCTCGGGACATTTGCAGCTTTTCCAACTTAATTTTGGAACGATAACCCTGCTGCCTAAGAAAACAGAGGCCGTGAGAATCGAGCAATTTCGGCCTATCTGCCTTCTGAATGTCAGTTTCAAAATTTTTACCAAGGTTGGGACGATCAGGCTCACACAGATTGCGCACGCAGTAGTGCAACCTTCTCAAACGGCTTTCATGCCGGATAGGAACATCCTCGAAGGGGTTGTGGTCCTTCATTAAACGCTTCATGAAATTCATACGAAAAACTCGATGGTGTTATTTTTAAAGTGGATTTCGAGAAGGCTTATGATAAAATCAAATGGCCGTTCCTCCAACAGGCTTTACGGATGAAGGGCTTGGATGAAACCTGGCGACGTCAGGTGGAAGCATTCACGCAAAAAGGAAGTGTTGGCATTAAAGTTAGTGACGACATAGGTCATTACTTCCAAACTCACAAGGGCTTGAGACAGGGTGACCCTATGTCGCCTATTCTGTTCAATATTGTGGTTGATATGTTAGCGATCCTGATTGGGAGGGCCAAGGAGGCCGGTCAGGTGGAGGGATTGGTGCCTCATCTGGTTGATGGTGGTTTGTCCATCCTGCAATACGCTGATGATACAATCATTTTCATGAAATACGATTTGGCAAAAGCGAGGAATATGAAGTTAGTGTTATGCCTTTTTGAACAATTGTCGGGGCTGAAGATTAATTTCCATAAAAGCGAGTTGTTCTGCTTTGGTAGAGCCAAAGACGAACAAGAAGCGTATACACAATTGTTTGGTTGTGAAGTTGGGGCTTTACCTTTCGCGTATCTTGGTATTCCTATTCACCATTGTAAGCTAACAAATGGTGAGTGGAAGTGCATCGAGGATCGGTTTGAGAAGAAACTGAGTTGCTGGAAAGGAAAATTCATGTCTTATGGTGGCCGGTTGATTCTTATTAACTCGGTGCTCACGAGTTTACCTATGTTTCTCTTATCTTTCTTCGAGGTCCCAGTCGGGGTTAGGAAAAGGCTGGACTTCTATCGTTCTCGCTTCTTTTGGCAGACTGATGAGCTTAAGACGAAGTACAGATTGGCCAAATGGGATATTATTTGTCAACCAAAGGACCAAGGGGGCCTTGGTATTGAAAATCTTGAAGTCAAGAACAGATGCCTGCTCAGTAAGTGGCTGTTTAAGTTGTCTTCTGAGACAGAGGCAACTAGGGCGCAGATTTTACGTAGTAAATATCTGCACTCAAAGACTTTATCCCAGGTTACTCTGAGACCTACAGACTCGCCGTTCTGGAAAGGGCTTATGAGGGTCAAAGCAGCTTTCTTTAACAGAACGAGATGTATTGTTGGTAATGGTGATAATACGCGATTTTGGGAGGATACGTGGCTTGGTGACGCGCCTTTGGCTTCACAATATCCGACCCTATATCGTATTGTTCAGCGTCGGGAGGCTCTCGTTGCCACGGTTATGCAGTCTATTCCTCTCAACATTCAGTTTAGGAGGGTGCTTGTGGGGGATCGATGGGAAGCATGGCTTCACTTGGTCCGTAGGCTGATGGAAGTTCATCTAACTCCTCAGCCCGACCAGTTATGTTGGAAGCTAACTAAATCTGGGGTGTTCACGGTTAAATCGATGTACATTGATATCATTAATTCTACTGTGATCCCTTGTTCCAAAGAGGTTTGGAAAGTTAAGGTACCTTTGAAGATTAAAGTGTTTATGTGGTTTGTGCATAAACAAATTATTCTTACAAAGGACAATCTAGTTAAGCGCAATTGGACAGGTTCTACTAGGTGTAGTTTCTGTGATCGGGATGAGACTATCAAGCATTTATTTTTTGACTGTCCGTTGGCACGAGGATTGTGGCGCTCCGTCCAAATTGCCTTTAATATTACTCCTCCGAGATCGGTCAACACGTTATTTGGGGCATGGCTTGTTGGGATAGAGTCCGAAACAGCCAGACACATTCGTGTAGGAGTATGCACGCTGTTATGGGCAATTTGGAATTGCAGAAATGATTTGATTTTTAACAGAACAACAAATACTCATTTTTTGCAGGTGTTATTCCAAGCTACAGCACTGATCCGTACGTGGTCCTTACTCACTCAGACGGAGGCCAGGAAGCGTTTGGTTACTGGATCTGTTCGGTGGGAGACGGTAGCGCGGGATATCTTCAACCGGTTTGGATGGCGATCATGTAATAGGATAGGCATTTAGTTTACCTATCTGTTTTATGCCAGCCGGTTGGGGCTTTTTGGGCTTCTGTTTTGCAGTTGACGCTCTAGGTGAGCTAGTTGCTGCTTGTGTTTGAATACTTTAAGACCTTGTTGAGACCTTGTTTACTTTTTAATAAAAGAGGCCGTATGCATCGACCTGATGCAGAGGCCGGGGAGTCCCCTTTTAAAAAAAAACATCCAGGAGCAAATGATCCTGGTGTGAACAGTAAAATCAAAAAAATAGAAAAAAAATTAAAAAAATTCTGAAATTTTTTTGTGACATACTTTCACAAGTGTTTCTTGTGCATGAAAAAATTCATCATGAAATCACATTCGTGGAAGTCATGCCGGAAAAAACAAAATCAAATCTACAAAATGCTTTTGTAAGTAACATTTTCAGAGCTTCGATTTTGTTTTTTTTACCACACCTTCCACCAATGTGATTTTGCGATGAAATTTTACGTGCACAACAAACTTGTATAAGTATGCCACAAAAAAAATTCAGATTTTTTGACATTTTTTTCATGGCTTGTCGGAACACGGGTTGTCCGAATCGGAATTGGTTGATGCAGAGCAAAGCTGCTGGTGGACCAGGACCAGCTTAAATAGCCTGTTCCTGTGCGCTGTGTCGGCCTAGGAAGCAATCACGGATCAGCTGTAGCTACCTTAGCTGGTCGATCGGGTTTGCCGAGGCGCCGACGACGCAGAAATGGGCCAGCTTATACTAGCTAAGCTTGGCCTACCAGGTCTGCTGAGGAAGAGAAGCGTTCACTGGCGTAGCTAACCAGTGATGTAAGTCTTTTGTTGTTTACATTTTTTCCTTCATTATACCACGAATTATTAATAGCAACTGCAATTTTTTTCTTTTTTATTCTTCACAATAACATCTCTTTACAAAAAACTTCTGATCTATTTATCAACTGTCAAGTAGTAATATAATACAAAGAACATCATAAGTAAAAAATTACACCAACGCCGCTGTCATCGCCCTTCCCTCGTCAAAAAAACTACATATGTTTTCATTCATCGTACCATGGATTAATAATAGCAACTACAAAATTTATTTCTATTTTCTCTTTTATTCTTTACAAAAATATATTTTCAAAAAAAATTCGGATCTAGGAGTATTTATCAACTGTTAAGTAATACAATATAATACAAAGAACACCATAAGTAAAAAATTACACCTACCTCCATAGACCACGTAGCAACGACTACAAGCACTTTACCACGACGATGGTTATATTTTTTGTGGTGCTTTCCTCCTCTCGAGGTGTTCTTCTGTGCTTTCCTCCTCTCGAGGTGTTCTTCTAATACCTCTTTCTGATCAATGGACTTGGCACTTCTCCTTCCAACATTAAAAAAAATATAGGTCTTAGTTCCAGTAGACCTACAGGGTGCGCCAGATAAATGGTTCCTCGATAACAGCTATAATGATACTTAGAGTTGTCCAAAACTATAGCACAAAAACAGAATTGCATTAAATAGAGAACTTGTTGTATATATAATTTTTGAGGGGAGAAACTTGTTTTACATTAATCTACTTTGGACACTGCTCCAATTATAAGTAGAAACTAGGTAATATAGTTGAGCTCCTCCTTTTCGGGGTTATATATCAATCACGTCGGGCTATTAAATCCCAAGTGTTGGGCCACTTATTCGCAGAATGGACAGAGGCCGAGCTACCTAGAGAGCATGCGGCCTATACCCATTAGGTGATGTATTTTGACGGCTCCAAAATGCTCGCTGAACTGGGGGTTGCGGTAATCCTCACCTCACCCACCAGCGATACCGTTATGAAGTATGTGCTCCAGATCATGTACACCAACTCCAATAAGGGGGCGCAGTACGAAGCACTGCTTCATGGACTTCGGATGGCCGTCTCCATGGGCATACAGCGTCTTCAGGTCCGAGGCGACTCCAATTTCGCAATCTCTTAGATAAACGGCGACTTGATTCAAAGAACCCAAAGATGATTGTGTATCACAACACGGTCATAACCATGTCGGCTTGATTTTAGCGCTTAGAATCTCACTATGTCCACGATGAAAAACAACCAAGCCACGAACATACTGGCAAGGATGGGTGCTCGGCGTGGAACAGTTGTTCAAACGGTCTGTTAAATGGCAAGGAGACACCGAGCCAAGCAAGCAATCCAAGGAACCCACAAAAGAATTGATCATCCTCCCAGCCGTAGAGGCAGACAAGGTGAGAGTGGGGGCTCGATGCTCGAAGAAACCTCCTGGGCCCATGAGATTATGGTAGTTATTGCACCATGGACAAAGCCACTTCATTCTTATTTGATACGCAAGTAATTCTTTCTTTTCTATTTTGTTCTTTACAACAAGATTGTTGTTTCGAAAAAATGACAAGTAATACAAAGAAAACCATAAGTAGAAATTACATCTAGGTTGCGACGACCACAAGCACTGTAGCGTGTCGGCGTCAGCCCATAATCGCCTATTACTTTTAAAAAATTTACATCTTTTTCTTCATCGTACCACAAATTATTAATAGCAACTGGAAATTTTAGTTTTTTCTCTTTTATTCTTCACAATAAGATTTTTTTTATGAAAATCTTTTGATCTATTTATCAAATGTCAAGTAATATAATACAAAGAACACCATAAGTAAAAAAATTACACCTACGCTTGTAGACCACCTAGCAACGACTACAAGCACTCTAGCACGCTGCAGCCATCGCCCGTCCTTCGTCAAAAAGTTTATATCTTTTTTCCTTCATCATACCATGGATCATTGATAGCAACTACAAATTTATTTTTATTTTCTCTTTTATTATTTACAAAAAGATTTTTTCAAAAAACTTTTGATTTATTTATCAACAAGTAATATAATACAAAGAACACCATAAGTAAAAAATTGCATCTATGTCCGTAGTCCACCTAGCAATGACTACAAGACGTCATCACCCCTCCCTTGTCAAAAGTTTTACATCTTATTTTCTTCAATGTACCACATATTATTAATAGCAACTACAAATTTTATTGTCGCTTCCTTCCGCTAAGGCTGGTCATAGTGGGAAGTATCATATACTAGTATCATGCATATGATACTAGTGTATGATACTATCTCCATAGTGCATAGTATCATAGGATGGTCTCATTTATTGCCATGCATAGTATCATAGATTAGTAGCATAAATTCATTATGTTACAGTATCTTCCTATGTTACTATGACCATCTCTCTCTTCTTTAATTTCCTGCCACATAAGCATGTTTGCGAGTCCTAAGTGCATGATACTACTTATGTTACCCCCAGAATGGCTAGCTTAAGATGCCAGACAAGTTTTAAGTTGGTCCCAACTATTATTGGCGGTCCAACATTTAAAATCTGAGGGCCTAGATTAAAGGAGGTAATAACTCATTGATAAGACTTAATGAGTCACTTATGAGAGCTAATAGGCCATCCAATACTCATATTTGGTAAAAGTTAGAGAAAACAGGGAACACCATAACTGGAAAGTATGGATTAATAGTATATTCCTACCATATGAGAGCACTCGAGTACAAGGAAACTAACATATTCCTAATTAACGTGATTGATGACATTAAAAATCGTATTTTGTATTGAAATATGTTGAGGTCACATCATAACATAACACTAGAGAAAATAATAATGGTTATAGTTTTTGTGGTGCTTTTCTCCTCTGGAGGTGTTCTTCTAATACCTCCTTCTGATAAATGGACTTGGCAGTTCTCCTGCCAACATTTAAAAAATAGGTCTTAGTTCAAGTATACCTACAGGGTGGGCTAGATAAATGGTTCCCCGATACCAATTGTAATGATATTTAGAGTTGTCCAAAACTATAGCAGAAAAACATAAGTGCATTATAGTAGAGACCTTGTTGTATATATAATTTTTTAGGGGGGAAACTTGTTTTACATTAATCTATTTTGGACACTGCTCCAATTACCAATAGAAACTAGGTAATATAGTTGAGCTCCTCCTTTTCGGGGTTATATATCGACCATGTCGGGCTATTAAATCCCAAGTGTTGGGCGACTTCTTTCCAAAATGGACACAGGCCGAGCTATATAGGGAGCATGCGGCTTATACACATTAGGTGATGTATTTTGACGGCTCCAAAATGCTCGCCGGACTAGGGGCTGGGGTAGTCCTCACCTCAGCCACCAGCGACACCGTGAAGTATGTGCTCCAGATCATGTAAACCAACTCCAACAAGGGGGCGGAGTATGAAGCACTGCTTCATGGACTTCAGATGGGTGTCTCCATGGGCGTAAGGGGTCTTGAGGTCCGAGGTGACTACAACCTCGCAATCTCTTAGATAAACATCGACTTTGTTGCAAAGGACCCAAAGATGACTGTGTATCGCAACACGGTGAAAACCATGTCGGCTCGATTTGATGCTTAGAATCTCACTATGTCCTGGATGAAAGCAACCAGCAAGCCACGAACATACTGGCAAGGATGGGTACTTGATGTTGAACAGTTGTTCAAATGGTTTGTTAAATGGTAAGGACACACCGAGCCAAGCAAGCAACCCGAGGAACCCACACAAGAATTGGTCACCCTGCCAGCCTTAGAGAACGGACGAGATTATGGAAGTTATTGTGCCCTGGACAAAGCCACTTCTTTCTTATTTGATACACAAAGAACTATTCAAGGGATAGATGGATGGAGGCGAATCGTTCGACGATCAGCGACGTACAAGGTGCACTACGGAGAGCTCTATAAATGCAGCAACACAGCTCCAGCTCTGCATATTCGAGGAAGACAGACAAAAGCTCTTGTCCGAGATACACTCCGGCGCCTGTGGGCATCATGGAACACCTCATACCTTGGTAAGAAAGGCTTCCCAAACAAGGTTCTATTGGCCCACAGGACAGGCCGATGCATGATATTTCGTTGATATGTTTGTCGGGTGCTAGATCTTTACTAAATAAAGCCACCTTCCATCCACAGCCTTGAATACAATCCCGATAAACTGGTCGGTCTTAGGACTTGATATGGTCGGACTACTCCTTAAAGGTCAAATCAGCAAGAAATATTTGCTGGTTATGGTCAACACGTTCACAAAGTGAATAGATGCAAAGAATGTGGCCTCGGCTAAACCCCCAACCAGTGATAAATTCATCTCCGGCTTGGTACACGTTATGGAGTACCTCACAGCATCATAACAGATAACAAATCCAACTTCACGGCCGAGGAGGTAAAAAACAAGGTGCGCCAAGTAGAACATGAAGCTTGACTACGCCTTCATCTATCACCCGCAAACTAATGGGTAGGTCGAGTGGACCAATGGGATGACCCTTAGCGGCGTAAAACCTAGGTTGATTCGATCTCTCGAGGAAGCTGACAATAAGTGGGCCAAGTAGCTCAAACTCTATTCTGTGGAGCCTATGGACCACACCAAATCGATCCACCGGCTACACGCCATTCTTCATTGTATATAATGCTGAGGCCATTTTACCAAGTGATCTCATACATGATGCACCTCAAGTATGCCTGTATGAGGAATGGGAGGCCGAGCAAAGTCGCCAAGATGATTTAGATGCCCTAGATGAAGAGAGAGACATTAGCAAAGCACGCTCTTCCTTCTACCAATAGCAGGTACATCGATACCTGCTGCAAGAGGTCTGGGTGAAGGTGTTCATCATCGATGACTTGGTCTTATGATGCCACCTAGACAAGGTTTCACAACATAAACTGCCCACGACCTGGGATAACCCATTCATCATCGATAAGGTACTCACTGGAGGAGCATACCGGATCCGAAATGCCCAAGAAAAACGCCTGGAGCCAACCCCTTGAAACACTACACTACTGTGGCGACTCTACGGCTAGCAAATCTACACTCTATATATTATTCAAATTTGTCTTTAGAACTAGTGAGCTAGGAAGTGAGCTAGGAGCACAACAGACATGGGGTTGCCCGACATTGTGTATTTTATTAACCTTTGTTTTGTGTGCCTAGATTTTGGCTCGTTTCTGGCGCTAACGATACAGCTCATGGCCATACATCAGATGTCACAACCTCAGTTGGGGATTGTTATAGCCCCTCAACCAAAAGCATACCAGATATGTTAGAATATCTTGATACACTCCTTTGCATAGTTCCTACAGGTTCGATGTTGACCCTTCCAAACGTCTTAAGCCATAATATAGTTCGATTTTTACTTGTGACTTTTTGCCAAGCTGTGTTGCCTAGCTCCTATGTCCACCCCTTACGTGACCGCATGTTCGGCTAATGGCGGAACAGGAGCACCTCTGTGATCGTTCCTTCTGGGGTCGTCCTAGTTAACTACCTCAGGTGTGTGAAGCCGAAAGCTAGCAGTTACAATAGATGAACCGATCGGCACGAAGAAAGTGAATATTATAACCACTTTTGGGGGATAACGCCAGACTTCGATCCTGCTCGGCAAGCTACGCAAGACTTGTCTGCCCTTCTAAAAAATATATGAGATGGCGGCACTAAAAGTGACGATGGCAATAACTCGGACAAGGAAACCACTAGAGGACCTCCCTATCCATAAAAGTGGTTGTGTTAAGCCCCTCAATAATGGCTCCATGTTTAGCTCGCATTCGGACCAGACGGGTCGGATTGCCTTGACACAAAATGGAAGTCCCCCAAGGAACGGGTCGACACCAGGAGCGCTCCTCATTGCCTATGGTTGAGGACGTAGAAGTCGATGGCCAGTTAACACAACTATTCTTATACATAGGTTCGAGCTATACCGAATACATTGTCAGTATACAAATATGCATTATTAAATCTCAAAAGGTGATTTAAAAGAGTAAACTTTATCGACCATCAATACGGCAAAAGGCATGACCTTCTCGAAGTTGATCTTTGGTCGAATTTCTTTTCCTTCGTCGTCCTTTGGGCCAACCTTGGCGACATTCTGAAGCAGCAGCGTCGTAAAGTGCATCTGGACAACTTACAGGTTCATCGGAAAGTTTGACCAGGAACTAGATAGCTCAAGAGTGAGAATGCTCCTCCGACGATGCTACGATATTCTTAGGGCCCTCTCGGTGTGATGACATCCATCATTGTCTAGTCAGACATAGATGACTAGGTCAAAGGGATGCCGGAACATGTCAATGAGAAAGAAGAACAAACTAGTAACAAGGAGACCGGTATAGTGAGCCTGATAATGACTCAAGAGGATACCGATACATCTCACCTAGGTTTTGTAAAGTATTGCGAAGCAAAAGGAATAGCACATGATAACCAAAGGTTCACTCTAATGCCATTCACGTATTCATTGAGATCGATATGGATGTCCATTGTTCCGCTATCGGTAATTGAACGAAAGAGTTTCCGTCATGTCTATGTTTTACCAAACCTACGGGTTCACAAGCTAATCACGATCTCGTGAGTGTTAGTAGAACATGACTAATGAGTAAATATTTATGAAATAGTTTCATTAATGTTCAAAATAGTTTTCAGACGAACCGGAAGCGTTTCAGGGTTGTAATACCGATAAATAATATATATGTGGAAATATTTTTGAAGATTTTAGATTAATAATAAAAGGCTCTAATAATAGTTAGGAGGCTTTTATATTTAATTAAATATCAACGGGCCTTAAAAGGAGGTGGTGGAAACATATTGGGCCTATGTGGTCCAATAGGGGGAGGCACCCCTTAGCTTCTTGGAGAAGCCAAAGGGAGGCCGAATTGGAGGGGGGTCCCCCTTCTAGGCCAGGGCAAGGAGGAGGGAAACCTTCCCCTTGTGTGGCACCCCGTCCCCTCCCTCCAATCTATATATACATGAAGATTTTGCTCCTATAGAAACAAGTTTTAGAGTCTCCTCTAGTTCTCTAGTTCTAGTTTTAGTTGATCCAATTAGAGACAGATCTAATCATCTCTACTCGTCATAATTAGATCATCTCTACTATGGAGAGGTAGTGCTTTTGGTATTCCGTTCGAGGTATCATTCGTGGACGGTTCAAGGGATCGTTCGTCGGCTGTTCATGGGACTTCAAGTACGATCTACACCGACTCTTCTTCCATTGCAACTCGGAGCTGGTAATGATCTGATCCAAACCACATCTTCATATTGTTCTTGGTGATCGTAGGATGATTTGTTTTCTATTACGTTTCCCAACACTAGGATCTCTAGGGAATACTGTTCATGGGACAAGAACATACCATGAGTGTTGTGGTGAACATTGATTCCTAAGAAATTCATTCTCTAGCCTCATTGTGCGGAGGGGGCGCATAGCTCAACATGCCCCCATGCCTCATAAACCCAGAGACTTGGATATGGTAGGTTCGGGGTAGATGGTTTCGGGACAAAGCTTGGTGTTTTTTCTTCATGCCTCGTTGAGGGGTGGTGAACAACTACCTTTCGTCTCTTTCCAGTGGGTCTCTTACTGCTTGGGATCACTTGACTGCCTCTTGGGTTTGATTTTTGGACTCTTGGGATTTATTTTCTATTGCTTCTTGGAGTCATGATTCTTTTTCCTTTTTGAGGATTGCTTGCGCGGGTTGATTGATTGGTCGCGGAATTCATGAACTTGCTTAAACTTCTTGAGGATTATTCTTTCATGACTTCTTGGGCACCACCTTGAGACTTTGGAAGGCACCTGTTCACCCCTGTGGACTAACAAAACCCTCTGGCACTTTATCTTGAGCTTTTGGTGGCGTATCCAGGGTTGCCATGTGGCTACACACCGAACCAACTTGCGTTGGGCCATGCGATCTTCCATGATGTTTTCCTATAGTATCCCCTGGGATGCAAGCCTCTATTCGCATGAAGCATGCCAGGAAACATGAAAGGCGCGGGGTCTCGGCACTCAAGTAATCATCTCCACTGCCTTCGGAAGCATGCACTTGATACGTGTCATGCATTGTGGGTATAGGATCCGCTCCACTTGCAACTTGACACATCGTGGCACCCTCCGACACATCCTAGGGTAGCCAGAACATCAATGAACATCATGATGTGGTCGGGGCAAGCCGTTTTTATTGTTGGACTGAGTCCTTTTAAAATTGGGGAGACCAAGAAAATATCCAGAATATGTAACAGAAAGCGCATAATGGATCCGATAGCTCACTGAAAAAGGTCTCCCTAAAGAAAAAATTAAATGGCAAAGGAGGAGGAAACATTTTAAGAAAAATATTTTTTGAGGAACCTTTCGCTGGTTGGGGGCATAGCCGGGCTCTCTGGGAATTGACCAGCTAGTATGCTCGATATATATATATGGTCCTTCCCACTTTGGCTCGAACTTCTCCTTAATCTTGTGCGTGATGATGATGGGTGGACAGAGCACGAGGACCAACTCTCCCTTCCGGAAGACGCATTGTTTGACGAGCTTGTTGTAGGCTCTCACCATGTTCCCGCGGCAGAGCTTCAGATTTTGCAGAGCATTAAGTCGCCCCTCTTCGAGGGCGTGGAGCTCCTGGAACCTTAGTTGTACCTGCTCATCTTGGGTGAGTTCTTCTCGGATGGCCACCCGTAAAGGGCGTAGCTTGACCTCCAACGGCAAAACGGCTTAACTCCCATAAACGAGAAAGAATACGGGGTAGCTTGCGTCGGGTGCGGACTATAACGCGGTACGCCCATAAGGACTTGAATAGACGATTGTGTCCGTCTCTCTTGTGCGTTGTCGGCTTGTCGCTGTCTTCTTTGGTATCTTGGCCCATCAAGTCAGGCACAAAAAGAATATAATCTGTTCTCTATTTTCTGTCAGGTTTTAAGTATTCAGTCTATTGTGCCATCCACCTTTCTTTTCTTTTTTTCTTTTTTTTCTTTGCAGTGAACTTACCTGCTGGCCGAGGAGGAAAGGGCCCAGCGATCAGGCGTGGAGCTGGAACGAGCTCACCGGCTGGCTTCCAAAGGTATGTAGCGGCTTAAAAATCGTGGCAATGACGTCTTTGATCGCCGAGGACAACATTGACTGGACCAGCTAAGCTAGCTAGCTGAGCTATAGCTCTGTCGAGGCATTACCACACGAAGCATTGACTGGACCAGCTAGGCTAGTTAGCTGAGCTATAGCTCTGCTGAGGTAAAAGCATTCACTTGCCTGGCCACGCAGTGAAGTAAGTCTTTTTTTTACCTCGCTCCCTGTGCACTGAGATTTTACAGAAGAGATAAAACTAGCAGCACCAAACTCTCCACTTTGAGTTGCCATGTGGGCAACCAACTAAACCAAGCAACAGTACAAATTCTTCTTCATACTATATATACGAAATGGAAGAATTCAGCAAATAAAAGCGAAGATCGCAACACCGCGGATTCTTCGGTCGCCAGCACGAAGCTCTTCTCTTCTCTTCTCTTGCAGGAAAAATATTAGACGACCATGTGACATGTGGCGCACATGCATCTAAGAGCGCAAGCTTCACATAAAAACCGCGACAAATGAGTCGCTGCATATCGGGACTCTAATTTATATCTTATCAGTCTTGATAAAATTCCGCCCCTACTCATGAGCTTGACACGGTAGAGCCTCTCCTGATGGAGGGTGAAGTTTCTATGGTCGCCAATCCTTCTCTCCCGCAGGGAGTTGAGGAGAAGCCCAAACGGTCTTGGAAGCGGAAAATTTATCCTACGTCGGCGGTACGCAGAAGTGCCAGAGTTAAGCATAAAAAATCATGATGATTTATGAAAGGACTATTCTGGAATAGCAGAGGTCTAGCAGACTTGGCTAAACAAAGATTCTTAGCAGAGACAACGATAGAACACCACTTAGACTTTATCACACTTTTGGAAACTGGACAAGATAATTTCACATCACAGTTTCTTCAAACTCTCTCCAATGGTATCGATTTTGACTGGCACATATTACCTCCTAGAGGAAGATCCGACGGGATTTTACTAGGAGTACGGTGTGAGGCGTTAGAGGTGCTTAATGTGGTTAAGGGAGATTTTTCGGTCAAATTCAGGGTGCGATCAAAACTGGATGGGTTTCGATGGTCTCTAGTTGTTGTCTATGGGGCAACACAACCTGAACTCAAACCTGACTTTTTGGCCGATCGGGTGCGGATTTGTGGAGATGAAAATCTCCTTATACTAGTTGGGGGGGGGGGGGATTTTAATATCATCAGGAGAAGAGATGAAAAGAACAATGACAATTTTGATGGATGATGGTCCATGATGTTTAACATGATTATCGAGAGTCTCAATTTGAGAGAAATAGAGCTCACCGGTAGATAGTTTACATGGGCCAACTCATTACCTATTCCGACTTATGATAAGTTGGATAGGGTACTTGCTAGTGTGGAGTGGGAACAAAAATATCCGTTGGTGTCGGTCCATGCGATGCAGGGAGCGATCTCGGATCACACACCACTTCTTTTAGACTCGGGGGATGCTACCCATGTGGCAAGTAAAAATATCTTCTCCTTTGAGCACAGCTGGTTTGAGCGAGAAGGATTTATGGAGATGATTGCATGAAAATGGGCTAAGCCGGTTAGTGGAAGGACTCATGTTGAGAGATGGCAAAATAAAATTAGACATCTCCGACAGTTTCTAAGAGGTTGGGCTAGAAATGAGAGTGGGATTTACAAACGAGAAAAAGAGCGGCTTACTCAAGTGATTGAGGCACTAGACTTAAAGGTGGAAGCCACTCTTCTTTCTGTTAATGAGTAACGAACGAAGTCCCAGGCTGAGCAAGGTCCACGCGCTCTCTTGAGAGAAGAGAAGCTGAAGTGGGCATTGCGTGCGAAAATGCTTAGGGTTGTCCAAGGGGATGACAATACACAATTCTTTCATATGGTTGCAAATGGTAAGCATAGGAAGAAAAAAATTATACAGCTTGAACATGACGAGGGGACAATAGTGGGACATAAAAATCTGAAAGCATTCATCTCTAACTATTATAAAAAACTTTTTGGTCCCCCGAATTCAACTACGGTTTCCCTTGACGAATCTGTGATTGATGATATACCTCAATTATAGGCAGCAAAGAATGATGTTCTCTCTGCACCGTTTACTGAAAAAGAGGTTCATCAGGCAATATCCCAAATGAAGCCGAATAAAGCATCGGGACCAGATGGGTTTCTAGCTGAATTCTATAAAAAATGTTGGCATATTATTAAAGATGATCTTATGCCTATGTTTCATGATTTTTTTTAGGGTCATTTGGAGTTGTTTCATCTTAACTTTGGTATGATCACGTTGTTACCTAAGAAATATGAGGCAGTTTGGATCGAACAATTCCGCCCCATTTGCCTGCTGAATGTGAGTTTCAAAATCTTCACAAAGGTTGGAACCAATAGATTGACACAACTTGCTCATTCGGTGATCCAACCGAGCCCGACAGCGTTCATGCCGGGACGACACATACTGGAAGGGATGGTCATACTACATGAAACGCTTCATGAGATCCACTCAAAGAAACTAGATGGGGTTATTTTCATAGTGGACTTTGAGAAGACGTATGATAAAGAAAAGTGGCCTTTTCTTCAGCAGGCAATGCGCATGAACGGTTTTAGTGAAACTTGGAGGAACCAAGTAGATACCCAAGTCCGGAAAGGTAGTGTTGGAATCAAGGTGAACGATGACATCGGTCACTATTTCCAGACACATAAGGGGTTGCGACAAGGGGATTCCATGTCTCCTCTTCTGTTCAATATTGTGGCAGATATGCTGGCTATCATTATTGGCAGGGCCAAGCAGCATGGCCATGTAGAGGGTTTAGTTCCTCATCCTGTCGATGTAGGGGTATCCATTCTACAATATGCTGATGACACTATTCTATTTATGGAACATGACATGGCTAAGGCACGTTATATGAAACTTATCTTGTGTCTCTTTGAAGAATTGTCTAGATTAAAATTTAATTTTCATAAGAGAGAGGTGTTCTGCTTTGGGAAGGCCAAAGACGAGGAACACAATTACAGACAACTGGTCGGATGTGAATCAGGTACTTTACCATTCAGTTACTTGGGTATACCGATCCATCACCATAAGCTTTCCAATAAAGAATGGAAATGTATTGAAGAACGAATTGAAAAAAAAACTTAGCTGCTGGAAGGGTAAGCTTATGTCATATGGAGGTCGGCTAGTCCTGATTAACTCAGTGTTGACTAGTATGCCGATGTTTCTACTTTCATTCTTCGAAATTCCGAAAGGAGTTCGCGAGAGACTTGATTTCTTTAGATCCTGCTTCTTTTGGCAGTCTGATGAGACCAAGCGAAAATACCGTCTCGCGCGATGGGATATCCTTTGCCTACCTAAAGACCAAGGGGGTCTCGGTATTGAGAACTTAGAAATCAAGAACAAATGTCTTATGAGCAAATGGCTCTACAGACTAGAGACTGAGCCGAAGGGCATGTGGTCTCAACTCTTGCACAATAAATATCTGCACTCGAAAACACTAGCCCAGGTTACCATGAGACCGACTAACTCGCCGTTCTGGAAGGGACTTGTGCGCACGAAGGACCTGTTCTTTCATAGGGTCAAATTCATGGTTGGCAATGGAATGTCAACAATATTTTGGGAGGACACGTGGTTAGGAGAGACGCCCCTGGCCATCTAATATCCTACACTGTATAATATTGTGCAACGTAAGGAGGATTACATAGGTACCGTACTTCAAACAATTCCCTTGAACATCCAGTTCAGACGTGTGTTAGTTGGTGAGAGATGGACCGCCTGTATGCACCTGGTTCGGAGATTGATAGAAGTTCAACTCTCCGACCAGCCGGATTCAATACAATGGAAATTAACTACGAATGGGATGTTTACGGTGAAATCTTTCTATATGGATCTGATTAACTCTGGCCCCCTCTCAAGGTAGTTGCACATTTGTAAAGTTAAGATTCCTTTGCGTATTAAAATCTTCATGTTGTTTGTTCACAAGCAAGTGATACTCACAAAGGACAAATTAATTAAGAGGCGATGGATAGGCTGTTCGCGGTGCTATTTTTGTGATCATGATGAAACAATACAACACTTATTTCTTGAATGCCCACTTGCTAAGTTACTTTGGAGAACGATTCATATAGCTTTCAATATTAATCCTCCAGTTGATATTGCGTCTTTGTTTGGGACGTGGTTAGCTGGGGTTGATCAGATTATTGCGGCTCGTATTCGGATTGGAATATGTGCGCTATTATGGGTTATATGGAACTGCAGAAATGATATGATTTTTAACAGACAACACACTTTAACTTTTTTGCAGGTTATTTTCAGAGCTACAGCTTGGATCCGTATGTGGTCCTTACTCACTCCTATGGACTCCAGGGAGTCTTTGGTTACTGGGTGCAACCAATGGGAGATGGTAGCTCGGGTTATCTTCAACTGGTTCAGATGGCGCTCGCATAATAGGATAGGAGTCTAGGGAGCTTATCCTTTTTATCTTCACCGTGCCGGTTGTCCTGGTTCACATGTAATTTTCCTTTTTTTGGTAGTTTGTTCTGCTCCGTTTTGTGAGCTGTAAGACTTTTTTTGACGATTTTGGATTGTTAATAAGATGGCTGCATGCATCATCATGATGCAGATGCCGGGGGCATGCCTCCATTTCCAAAAAAACTCATGAGATTGACCAACACGAGAAAGCATCCATCCCATGGAAGAAGCAAGCATGCAGTTGCATTACAGGTTACTCGTGATATTGACCAAAACTTGCACGCAACCTTCTGTTGGAGCGAAGAGAAAAGCCTCACTTTTGCTTGGTTTAGTCATCTATACAGCAAATGATTCTATCAGTTAGACATCAGCCATCACATGAGCATAAAGTTTCTGAAAAATGATTATTCAAGAGGCACATATCGCTTTGCTAAACAAAAATTGTAAATGATGGAGAAAAATTAGTAACACAAACTATGGTACAACAAAACTAAGGATGCAAAATCAAAGACCACTCATGAGCTAGTTCATTTAGATAGTTCCTTGCATGCACATGAATTCACTTGAGAATAAATAAATAAACATGGCAACTTTAAAAAAAATACACAGGACATCATTATCTACAGTTTAGTTGCAATTGAAATATATATATTTCTAACTATGGGTTTGGTCTGTATTCAATTTCGTACTGGATAACATGGAAAGAACAATTGGATCTTCAACACTTTTCATCTCTTATTAGTTACTGTGACCTACTAGTTCCCAAATAGTATTTCATTGAGTTTTCTGTTTGCAAATCCGCACTTGAGACAACCAACTCATTCATGTGTCATTTGCACCTGAGATAATGATATTTAAATTATCATCGGTATCTTTGTAATGATGCGTGCTATCCTTGAGATCTCTAATTTTTCAAGTAACCTGTTACACTCAGTGTCGAGGAAATATGAACGTACCAGTCTATTCATCATCAGATAGGCGAGGGGGAGAAGAGTCTGTGCGGCCGCCGGCGAGGGAGGGGCGACTTTTATAGCGGCTGGGGGCCGGCGAGCAGGCGGCATGCTTGTGTACGCACGGCAGGAGGCGGCGGGGCGCGCGTGGCCGCGCCATCACTGTGCCGCCCATGAGGAATCATTGGAAGGCTGACCGACGGCAGTTTTGGCATTGATTCCCCGCAGGAAAACGAGGCGATAAGGACAACGAACGCGGCTGGTCGCTGACTCGGCGGGTCCACCATGCGTTCGCGCCAAAAAAGTTTCCCCCAGCGCCCCAGGTGCCCTCCAGCGTGTCGGGTTCAGCCTGGGTCCGTCGACGCCAAATTCGGGCCTAACCGGCAAAAAATGGGCTTCTGGGGGCACAACTAG
>NC_057813.1:752677148-752709462 GCF_018294505.1 Triticum aestivum | reverse complement strand
CGACGACGTACCGGATCCAGAAGCGTCGGCCCTTTTTTTTTTCTTGGCAGTTAACTTACCTGCTGGGCCGAGGACGACCAGGCGTGGACCTGGAACGATCTCACCGGCACCGCTCGGTTCCACTTTTTTTGATTTGATTAGTACCACACCGGTCGCTTCCAAAGGTATGTAGCGGCATAAAAATCCTCGTAATTACGTTTTTTTTTGCGGGCAATGTAGAGAGCTTTATTCAAACGAAAGCATTCTCCCGACAATCAGCCAATAAGCTGGTCAGGAGGAAGCCGGGGTTGTCTTCGAGCCAGCTTTCCGTCACATTCAATGTGCAAGCACGCTTGGCACATAGATGCGCTGGAACATTTGCTGACCTTAATACATGTTGGATTACAAAAAGAGAGAAATCACTAACAAGCTCTCCAATTTCAACTAAGATAGGAGCCACAATCGAACGAGAGTTGTGGCGAGTATTCCAGAGATTAACCATCTCCAGGCAGTCCACCTCCATTATCGCATGTGTGTAACCTCGAAGTTTGGCGAAAAGCACACCATCACGCAACGCCATTGCCTCGGCGATAAGAGGATCCGTAATACCACTGTATGGTTTGCACCATGCACCCAGCAGCCTATTATTAGACCTTGCAACTCCACCTGCACCAGCAGTGGTTGTGTCAAATGATATTGCACCATCTGTATTGATCTTAACTAGCCCCGCTTCAGGTGGTCTCCAGCCATGACCCGGCATGACCAGTGTATGTTGTCGTGGTAACTCAAGAAGTGCAAGCGCCTCCCTAGTCACACGCATGCAAGTTGTCGGATCCGACCCCTCCTCCTCATGCTTTAACTTGTTACGAGAGTGCCAAATAGACCACATGATAGTGATGATCAGTGGCCTGTCCTTGTCCGAGAAGCGAGGATCACACATAATTTCCTTGGCCCATGAAACTGGGTGAAGTTGAGGTAGCCGGAGGTCAAACCAACGCCATGCCTCATTCCAGAATCGAGTAGCATGAGCACAGTGAATCAAGGCATGCTTGAGGTCTTCGTCCATCACGTGGCAGATTTTGCATCTGCTCAAATCGCTAATATGCCGTGACCGTAGTGTTTGTTCATCCGGGAGTATGCCACGCAAAACCCTCCACGAGAACACTCTCACCTTGGGTACAACATTCAGCTTCCAAAGATCACTCCACATCTGTTGATCGCTCGTTGAGGTGCCGGTAGCCGTCCCTTCATCTAGAGCTATGCGCTCTTTTTGATTCACGAGAGCACGGTACGCCGATTTAACAGTGTAGTTGCCTGTCTTCTCAAAATCCCAAGCTAGAAAATCATCACCTCCACCTTGCCGAATTGGGATATTTAATATAGCATTCGCGTCTGTCAAGATGAAGGTATCTCTTACCAACTGCTGATTCCATGTCCAGTTCTCCTGATCAATAAGTTCAGAGACATTTTCTATCACTGTATTTTCTGGTCTCAGCATTGGTTTCATGGTCGTAATTACGTCTTGATCGCCGAGGACAGCATTGACTGGACGAGCTAAGCTAGCTAGCTGGGCTAGCTTTGTTGAGGCATTACCAGACGACGCACTGACTGGACCAGCTAATTAAACGCTAGCTAGCTGGATTAGCTCTGCTGAGGTAAAAGCCTTCACTGGCCTGGCCACCCAGTTGAAGTAAGTCTTTTTTTTTTCAGTCACATTTTGAATACAAGTGTTTTCTCCTAAGATAGTGAATTTTCCTTTCTGTAAAACCGACTATATTATATCAGAAAATCACATTATTTTCACAGAACATAAGTGTTCCCGTTCTAAGACAAGCACTCGAATTGATGACATGCTTGTCTAGTAAGTAGTACCTGATAAGGCAACCTCATCCGTTACTGAAAACGATGGAACTGAGTCAGTACCAAACTCTTTACTTTGAGTTGCCATGTGATGCATCAATCAATCTGGAGCTAGATTGGCCTCAACCCTGAACCAACTAGGCAATCAATTACCATACCATGCAAAATAATCACAGCAGCATGGATGGCTAGTTTCCGCAGACATTAGTGGATCCACAAGCGCGCGTCATGGAGGAAGCTGGCAAAGAAGCTGGACAGCTTGCGGCAAGGAGCGCGCACGCATCCAAGTGCGCAAGCTTTAGATAAAAACCCGTTACAAATAAGTCGCGGCACATATATCGGGACTCTAATTTGCATCATCGTGCCATGCCCATGCGTGTTCAGTCTTGATGATAGTCTACTCATGAGATTGACCGACACGAGAAAGTATCCATCACATAGAAGAAAAAAGCATGCAGTTGCATTACAGGTTACTCATGAGATTGACCAAAGCTTGCACGCAACCGTCTGTCGGAGCCAAGAGAAAAGCATCAGTTTTGCTTGGTTTAGTCATCTATATAGAGCAAATGATTCTATCAGTTAGACATCAGCCATCACATGTGCATAATTTTACTGAAAATTGATTATTCAAGAGGCACATCGCTTTGCTAAACGAAAATCGTAAATGATAGAGGAAAACAAGAAACACAAACCATGCTACAACAAAACTAACGAAGCAAAAGCAAAGACCGGAAATGAGCTACTTCACTTAGATTGAGATTCATGAGCTACTTCACTTAGGCCTTGTATGGTAATCCCCACATGGATTGGGTGAAACCCCAACCTTCACCCAATCCCTTCAAATCCCCATTTATCCCCAATCCACTAGGTAGAGGTAGTGTATTAGGTATTGAGAAAAATGCACTAGAGTTTGGAGATTTGTGGGGAAATGTGGGGATGAAACATGTCAAATACACTAGAACCAAACGGTGTTTTGGGATATGTGGGGATTTAAGGGTTTGACCGGGATAATCCCCGCCAATTCCCTAAAATATACTAGTACCAAACAAGGCCTAAGCTAGTTCCTTACATGCAGATGTATTCTCTTGACAATTAATAAATACACATGGAAGCTCATTGTGTACACTTAGGTGGTCACCTATACAGTTTAGTTGCAACTGAGATATATTTATTTCTAACCACCAGTTTCGATCATACTACAGGTCTGTTATTCAATTTTGTACTGGATATCATGGAAGAACAATGGATTGTGTACATGGCGGCTCCAGTTGACAATCTAATCTTCAACACTTTTCATCTCTTAGTAACTGTGAACTACTAGTTCTGAAATAGTATTTCAGTGTCTGTTTGTAAATCCACACTAGAGACAACCAATTCTTCATGTGACATTTGCACCTGAGATAATGATATTTAAATTATCATTGGTATCTTTGTAATGGTGCATGCTATCCTTGAGATCTCTAATTTCTCAAGCGACCTGTTACACTCAAGTGTCGAGGAAATGTGAACGTACCGGTCTATTCATCGTCAGATAGGCATACCACATCTACACGAGCGGCCACGCCAGGGTGATCACTGCGCAGCACAAGCTTTCCTATTAGCCATTCACCCAGCGATACTGAATCAGAGTCTGCCGGTGGCATGCCTGATGCAGAAGGGCCAACACCCCTACTTGGCAACACATTCAATGCAGCTGAGGCAATGCTAGATGTCGTAGTCAAATCTCGCGGTGATGTTAGTGGCAAAACTAGATTTGGAACCGAAGATACGGGCGAGATCAGGTGTGTTGCCTGTGAACTTGATAGCAGTAGTGGAACCTGCTGAATTTGATGTGAGCTTCATGGCCCCAATGGTGCAGGTACAGTGGGGTGTGAACTTGGGTGGAAGCTTGACACTGATGGGTTCCCTTGGAGGAACTTCCTGTGGGCATGATTGTCTTATATTTAGTGGAGTCATAGGGGTAGACCGTGTCCTTGCAGGCGTGCTCTCGAGCCCAGTTGAAAGCTGCTGCTGATGAGATTCATAAGGACAGTCCATAATCTTCAGAAAGGATATGTTGGTTTTTTTGGAAAAGAGAAAAGGATATGTTGGTGACAGAAACTTACTGCTATGGGAGGAGTTAGCTATTTAAGCCGATCAAGTCGTTCCTCATGCTACGAGGTGAGACTATACCTCGAACCAAGCACGCTCGCCACGTAGGCTCTGTCAAGTCAGATCCACCCAAATCATCCGACAATACTACCGGTTGTATGGTCGTCGTGCATGGATTTTAGTTATCAAGATTTAAGGATTGTGATTGCCGAGATGGCCGAATGGCGGCCTGACGATGCTGTCCGCAGGCGTATAGATGCTCAAATTAGGTATTCCTGGTTATAGATGCTCTTAGTGGCTAGTGATTTGAGGGCGTCGTATACCATAGATCGATCAGGTGCAACTTGAAGTTATGATGAGTACACAAGACTGCAAACTAGTCAGTTACTAGCTAGGGCAGCCGGTGCAATCATTTTCATTAAGCTTAAAAGAATGGAACAGTGACAATACCGGGGTACTGGCTAGCTAGGGCTCGTACCAACAGTGCTAGGGCGACACTCCTGCCTAGCGTGTGTGCGCGCGCCAAGCCATGCATGGACAACTTTGCATGCAGGGATGAAGAAAAATTTTCTATTCCTAAATATAAGTCTTTTATAGATTCTACTACAGACTATATACAGATGTATATAGACATACTTGGGAGTGTAGATTCATTTATTTTGCTTTGTATGTAGTCCGTAGTACAATCACTAAAAAGACTTATATTTAGGAACGAAAGAAGTAGGTAACTAACATGACATTGGAGAAAGAGACACTGGCTTAGCTATGCATAGGGTCATTAGTTCAACCTTCTGACTTCGTAAAAAGATGTCCTAGGTCGATAGCGGTGGTGCTTGCATTTTCCTTCTGAGGGCGTTGTTGTGGAGGCTAGGTGTCCTAACTCTTGTCATGGCGTTGTAATGTTGTCATCCTGTGATTACTTGTTAGACAATGTAGTTGTGTGAGGTTATGTTGGCCAGTTATTTAGGGATCTGTTGTGTCATTCCGATGTAACTTAGTGTCGTTGCTTTATATATGAAACGGGATGAAAGCCTGTTACTCGAGAGAGATCAATTAGATAAAAACTTTTGTAGTTAAACAGTTGAAAGTATCTACAAGTATACTATTGTTTTCATTGATTACTCCGTCATGCAAAACATATACCTCTTTCAACGTTTTATCTTTAGATTTTAATTTCTGTGCGGAATACCTACTTCTTGCATCATTTCCTTTTTCACACTGAAGGTCGATCACACGTGCACTATCATCTTCGTGCGGCCTGATCCAAGATGTACTCCCGATTAACGTATGTCTAAGGTTAAGTGATTAACGTACCTAGCTAGCTAATGCTTCTCTTAATGGGATCTAAGATTAACGTACATCTTACTATCCTCTACCTCCAAAAAAGCTCCCTGCATGACTTGCATGGACAAAAACTCTGTAACCGATCATTTAGAGAGAGAGAGAGAGAGAGAGAGAGGAATCACTTTGTGGGATAGAAGCGAAGGCTCCGAGTAGGCATTGAGTCTCCAAAGTCTCTCCTTCTCGCTACGTGCGTTGGAGGAGCCAAGCAAGACTATCGTCTTTCTTTCTCTCTACTCTCTAGAGCTCTCCTAGCTTTTTCCTTTCTTCTCTGGAGAGGGCCATACGGGGGTGCAGGCCCCTTATATAGGATCTGGAAAAGGATAGTAAATTTATTTTATGTTGAATTTCACCCCATGCATATGCTCTTTAATCTTTTCCCCTTGCTTATGTGGCTGGCGGCGCACACCGTTACTCAATCACTAGACCCATCGCTACAGGCTGCCTCGTTGCCTTACTGGAATTCTCTACTCCGCCGGCCGTGATGGTGGTTGCACACAACGGCTGGCCGTTACTAACGGTACATCACATAAGACTCTCTCTCTCTCTCTCTCTCTCTCTCTCTCTCTCTCTCTCTCTCTCACACACACACACACACACACACACGGTGCTCGATGGATGAATTGAATGCACATAGATTGGATCATATTCCTTTCCTGGTCATGAGAAGAATAAATAAAAGGTCGATAAGTTTTTAGGATGATGAAAAGGCGCAGGTACAATCAGTGGCGGACCCAGGAATTGTTGACGCCCCAGGCGAACAACTAATGGCTAAAAACTACCCAGAAAAAACTTCAATTTCAAGGCATACAAGAATCAATCTATGTTTTGCATAACTAATAAGAAACCAAACATGATGTTCAATGGCAGCATTTGTTCCATGATGGTCAACTAATAAAGCAAGACAAATCAAAAGACAATATGTGGCATAGATAAATGATACAGAAGTTTGATACCAAATCAAATGATTGGTTGATCTGAGCCTCCCATGACTACATCTTCAATAGCAGACATTGTTAAACCTTCAATCATCAATTTTGAAATGTGAATGAGTGCATAATATAGCAGACAAAACTAATTAACGATAGATGCAAAATGTGAGAACTTACGTGTAGGACGAGGCAAAACACATTTACTTGTGCGATAGCCTTGAAATCGCTCAATGATTTTGGATTCTTCTATAGTAACAAATACATCTCTCTCAATGTAACATACCATTCTATGATTCATCCAATCATCACCCATTTTGTTCCTCAATCCGGTCTTGATAATGCTCATTGCTGAGAATGCCCTTTCCACGGTTGCGGTTGCAACAGGTAAAATCAATGCTAACTCAACCAGATGGTAAACTAAGGGAAAAGTTGTGTGCATATCACTTTTAACCATATTCATGGCAAGATGACCAAGATCATTGCAATTCATCAAATGTGGATCACCTCTTGCTTCCCGAATGAATGAGTCTAGTTGGTTTCTAAGGACAAAAGTAACTTCATATGTGGAGAACTCAGCAGCATACATATTAGCAAGATCTACTAGCTTGTCTTCATTATAATTGGCAAATGAATTCTTGGGATCAAGACAAGCAATGCATCTCAACGATTGAGTAGACCTTTCAGCAAAGCGGTTGTTCAACTCCACAATAAGTTGATCATGCAACACATTGAATATTTCAATTTTGAAATGATGGTTGTAAGTTACCAATTGCCCGCCCCAAGACCTTGAACGGCCATTAGCAGTTCTTGTATCTTCCATATTTGCCACTACAATGTTGTATTTGACACAAAAGTCTGTTACCTCTTTGAAGAGCTCATCCCAACCGTTATGCCTTATCTCTTGAATATCCTCCAATATGGTTTTAATCAATCCCACAACACGTACAATATTTTGATTTTTCAATTGCAAGCATTGTGACAGATTGTTAGTCTTGCCCAATAATCTAATCATCAGATGCAATATGAGAACAAATTCGAAAGACTCCATGTGCTTTATCAACCCCGCGGTTGTGGTTCTTTGGGCAACATTATCTACATCATTGTGTAAATTTTCTAATACCTTTAGAACTGGTTTCCACATCTCAACAAGACGACACAATGTTTTATGATGTGATCCCCACCGTGTATCACCAGGTCTTGCAAGGTTAGTTAATTGGTTTTTCCCTTTTCCCTCAAGAAGTTCCCCGGACTCTATTTGGCGTACTATTTCATCATGTTGCTCTTGGGCTAATTGATCATGTCTTTTACAAGAAGCATTAACAATGTTAACAACCATGCTTGTGTACTCAAAAAAATCCCTTACTGATGAACAACACTTGGCAACAGCAACAACCACTAATTGTAATTGGTGGGCAAAACAATGTATATAATGAGCATAACGATTTTCCGCCAAGATCAATCTTTGCAACCCACGAAATTCCCCTCTCATGTTTGAAGCCCCATCATAACCCTGCCCTCTCAAATTAGACATAGATAAGCCAAGATTACCAAACATACCATCCAGAGCTACCTTCAGTGAAGTTGCTTTAGTGTCAGGAACATGTTTAACTGCCATGAATCTCTCAATCACCTCCCCTCGTTTGCCGAGATACCTACATAAGACAAAGGAGCATGATTAATATATAAGAACTTTAAGAAAATACACCTATACGGCTACAATAACACACACACACAAGCAAATGTACTGACCTCAAACACATAGCCATTTGCTCCTTCATAGATGCATATCTGGACTCATCAACAAGTAATGCAAATTTACTATCTCCAATCTCCTCAAGAATGGCACTGGTGGTCTCTTTTGCACAAGCCTTGCATAAATCCTTTTGTATCTTATGTGATGTCAACTTATGGTTATCTCCCGCATCCCCAAATAATTTTGCCACCTTTGGGTCTTTCTTTATGAACAAGTCCAACAACTCTTTAAAGTTACCCTTATTCATTGAGCTAGTAGACTCATCATGACCACGAAAAGCAAGAGCTTGTAGTATCAAAAATTTGACAATACCCAATATAATCAAGAGACGGGCTTTGTATTCTTCTTCTTGCTTCTCAGAACCCCTATCAAAGACATGTGGCAGATTTTGTCTTTGATTTTTGAAATCCTCATAATGTTGCCTAGATTTATTATGAGCACTATCATGCTTGCCAACATGCTGATTAAAAACTTTAGGTCCATCCTTCCAAGATTTGAATCCATTTCTCGTGAATGCTTCAATATCATAGTTTTCAGCTCTTGGTTGCTTAAACAGAAAACAATAAAAGCAAAAGGCTGATTTTTTTCAATGCTATATTCCAACCAGCCGCGATGATCATTGAACCAATAGTCATGAAAGCTCCTACCATTTATCTTTTCATATGTATGATTAGTTGGTTGGCAAGGACCCATACTAATGTACTCCCTTCTAGCAAGATCTCTAATGTCTGGATCTAACTCCTCAATTGGTATTCTCTTACAGGGGTCAGATTCAACATCACCGGGTTTGATTTCAGCTCTAACATTAGGGGCTGCCATGGATCCAACATCAGTTGTTTGAGCTGAAGGACCCGTTTCTGCGGCTTCGGTGGTTCGAAGTCTTGTTTCTTTTGCTCATCTTGAGCTCCTGTAAAATATTAGAGAAACAAAAATTTCTCAATGTCAAAATTGGTTTCTACATGACACATCTAACAAACGGAGAAACAGTGGCATCTAGCAACTAAAATCATCATCGATTCATCATCATCCAGTCGAATACTGACAAGACAATGTCATCTATAAACAAAAACAGGGCATCAAGCCATCAAAACAAGGTATCAACCTTGCTGGACGCCGGGCCGGGCAGCCTCCAGGCTGAATCCTCGCGCGGTCGCGCCCTATCCGGGTTTGCTGCCTCGTGCCCTCGCCGCCCCGCCAGACGCCGGACACGGCGAACAAGGCAGCAACCCGCACTCCCGTAGGCCCGAAGCGCCGCAGCGGCAGCGTCACAATCGGTGGGGGAGGGGGGCGGGCGCTGAAACGGGGGGCGCTGGAAGGGGATCCGGGCGGACGGAGGCAAGAAGCTGACTGGCGACACCGCGACGGCGAGCGGCGACGGGCGACGGCTTAGGGTTGCGGCCTTGCGGGAGAGCGTCTGGCTGTTGCGAGTTCGTGCGGCCGTGCGGGTGAGTTGGCCTGGGCGGCCTGCCGGCTGGGCCTGTTCGCTTGCGCTGCCTGGGCTTGGACCTGGGCTGCGCCCCAGGCCAAAGTTTTTTTTTCTAAATATAGGCCTACGATTTTTTCCACGCCCCAGGCAATGGTGTACATCCGAAAAAGCTATAATATAGCCACCAGATGCCCGAGAAAAGGCTATATCCACCACTAGCTTGTACAGTATATGCTTCGGTCCCCGCAAAAAAAAAGAGTATATGCTTGGGGTGTAGTTTTCATTTTTGTGCCATTACAAGGGCCTTCTTTATAGTGAAATGTTACACAATTCCTACTAATGATTGTATGGAGTAGCGATTGATCTCACCAAAGATTACACTTACAAAATGGCCTTGATCGACATTTGTACTCTCTCTGTAAAGAAATATAAGAGCTCTGTAAAGAAATATAAGAGTGTTTAGATCACTAAAAGGAGTATTGCGTACTAGGATGTGTTCGCCGGCATATATTGCCACGGCCTTCCGGCATGTGCATAGGTAATTTTAACTTTCACGAGTCATGTAAGAGCATCTATAGCCGGACTTCACGAAACTGGTCTCCTAAACGTCTGTGTATGTGCCGGCCGGTGACTGGGTATGTCTGTTTTGAGCTCTTATTTGTCCGTCCATGCTATCATACTTCATTTTCTCTCTTATATTTCCAATCACTTGCACATGATTTGTGGAGATAAAGAGAGAGAAAAAATGAATAAACAAAGAGAAATGTGGTTTGGTGGGCCGCATCCTATGTGGCGGACTGACCAGGCGCGTCCGCAAGCTCTCATATCTTTTCTACATTTATTCTCAATATGAGGGTTCGCGGACAGCCCAGATATATATGGGTGATACGAGGAGTTCGGTTGGTTCAATTTTTTCCTTCTCTTCCATGTCTGGTAATTGATCAGGCGCGTCCGTGGACGCTTGAGTGGGTTTGAGGAGGCCGGCTATAGATGCTCTAAGGTAGCTTCGACAAGCAGCGGCCACTGGCGAGGATGAGCTCCAAGAGCATTGACTAGGCACTTGTTAATTAGTGGTAGAGTACATGCATTGTGGGCATGTTTGGTTGCCCACATATAGCCTAACAAGACCCGAGCACTATGATAATGGACTGTTGGTAGGCTGCATTCACTCTTTTTCTTGCATAGCCGAGCCAGGCCCGCTAGTAATGGACGAATCGACAGTTTTTCGCACCCTGGCCCGCTGGATGAACCTAGAGGCATGTGGGTGACGGCAGCTACACAATAGGAGCCACGCTCGAGACATCACGTTGTTTCCCAAAGCGCCGACGAAATTACCCGCACCTTCCTTTACCGCTCTCTCCCACTCTCACACTAGCGACGGCGATCAACAGAGCAAAGAACGGCAAGGCGAGTAGTGGCGTCGATCACCGGCATCACCTACCCCACCGGTAGGAGTTTAGCAATGGCAATAAGCCCTATGCTTCCCCTAATCGCTCTTGATTTTCCCAATCATTTGTGTATTTGATTCTATTTCCACATTCAATTTGTGTGGTAGGGGTTAGATTGAATGTGGGGGTTCAAAAGGGGATTCACCACCACATTTGAAATTAGGCAGTACCAATGGATTTTAGGATTCGGTCAGGGATTGAGTAACAAGAGGATTGGGGGTAACTCAGGCTTACACAATACCGCTACATCCTAGCCGCGACAACTCCGAAGGCTCCTCCAGAGAGTTGTGAACATCGTGGCCTCTGCACATGGCCGATTATTAGGACGACACGAGTAGTTCAGCCTAGTGGGGCCTGCTTGGCGAGTTCATCCTAGCGTGTCGCCTGGGCGTTCTGTGTGGCCGAGTCACCCTCGACGAGCATGTGCAAGAGCTTCACGGGGGCAGCTCAAGTTGTCGCGTCCGTGGTAGCATTAACGGCCTGCGGCGTTACCCGCCATGAATACCTCCACAAAGGAAGTGGAGCTCTCATACCCGCCAGACTCGAACTCTTCGATGGGCCGTATTGAGTCGGATTTAACCACATGGACAAGCTTGTGAGGCCCGTGCCGCTATTGAAGGTCCCACGTGCCAGACCTAGACCCGTCAGTCAGAAAGGGGTTGAGAGTTGGAAGCACATGATGTCAGAGGGGTCAGCAACGAAGTGTACTCCCAGTGGAGGCAGGATGCCATGTCGCGTCGGTGGCCATGAAGTGCTGCGTGCCGAAGCGCACGAGCTGCCATGGCATGTGCTCGTTGCCGATTGTCGAAGATGATCTGCCTGGATTGCAACTCCAGTGCACGCATCTCCCCCGTGGGGGCCAACTTTTTCTGGGATTTCACTATAATACACATGATTTGCGATTCGTAAGGGCAAGGCGCACGTGGATTATCTAGGCACATGATTTCACATGAAGGAGGTTTTACCCAGATTCGGACTCATTGTTCTAGGGTAACATCTTATTCACGCTGGATGTTTTTCTTTCATATGACAGTGTGTGTACGATGGTATCTAGGACCTGTTGATTCAGGTCATGTCTATCCGCTGATCGTTTTTAGATTTCCTTTTATTCTCTCCTTATAACGACTGTTATGAGTCATGATCTAATAACCATCCCACGATAACTTCAGTTACCACGACACCATGAACATGTCTTAACAAAGTCATTGGAATTTTTTAGGGGTAGTAACGTCATTAGTAACGTCCGCATTGTCAGCCCAGCCGAGTAATTGTCCTGGTAGGCTGGTATGGACTCTGGTTGTTCGTGCCATGACGTGTGGAGTTTTAGTCATGTCTGTTTTGTCTATGTGGCCTCTGCAGGGATTATCGTTGATTTTGATATCATTAGATTCATCATGAAATGAATTTTCATACTCTTTCTGATTTATATTACTTGTCGCTCAAACGGATGTATATAGCAGCAAAATACATCTACATACAACAAGTGTTTCAGTGAAAAGTAATATAGGTAAGAGGGAGTATTTTATTTGCTTATAATTGTGGATGCTGATATTTTTCGCTCAGAACATGGTTAAAATTAAATAAATTTGACTTTAAAGAAAATTCACCATATGTTTTGGAACCGAGGGAGTATTTCGTTTGGCGAGTAGGCAGGATGATGAAGTGCTTTTTGCATTTTTTTAATAATACGGTGTTTTGGTTGGCCTTTCACGGTGTGATTCTGTGTTATCTACCAATCAACCCATACTGTTGTGGAGAAAATTTCTACATCGATGTCTACATGTACTATTTTGATGCTACAATCATATGTTGGTGCTTCATTTTTTTGTGGTGAAAGGTGCGCGGGTTTGATATGCTTTTATAAACCGTTCCTCCCGATCGATTTTGAAAATAGTTGACCTGTTCAAAATCTTGAACTGAATTCAAATTGAATACCTTGATCGAATGAAAAGCTTCAAAATTAAGGAGCATAGTGAATTAAACTAATTTAATGAGAGAGCCTCTTGAGATATTGTTGACATAGTCAACATCGGATGGTCCCATTTCAAGTTGAAGACCTCAATTGATTGTGAGGCCTTAAAAATCAGGGAAAATTGTGTGTGTGTGTGTGTGTGTGTGTGTGTGTGTGTGTGTGTGTGTGTGATTAAATTTGTACATTTTGTAATCTCTCGCGTATCTTATCTTATATTTACTCATTGGAGGCACCTTTAAAGCCTTCTCATTAATCCACATCATCAAAATCAATTACACTGTTGGATTAAATAATTATCGCCGGAGATAAAAATAAAACTTATGTAACACAAATGGTCCAAAAAAGGCTCCTGGCACGTTCAAATTGAGAGGGCATCCATCGTTGCCTTGAAAAAAGATATCGTCCTTCAATATAAACACCAACGATGTAAAGGAAAAAAATAATAGATCAGATTCGTTTTGATAAAAATCATTGCCTTACAAAAATATCCTACTTCCATAAAAACTCCAACGATGTAAAGGAAAAAAAACATCTGTCTGACTAAAAAAAGATATCCACGTTGGTAAGTGACGATTTATTTTCCCTCGACAGATATGCTAAACGTAACTAGATGACACCCTGCACGTTGTGGCGGGACTTAGTAGCATAAGATATGCAGAAGTGCGGTAATATTTGTAGCCTTCACAATACAAAAACACGGAGATCCAAATTAGATGACATTTTTTTGAGGAACACATGCAATTTTATTCATACTCATAACAATTACAGGTACATTGATTCGGATCTAAAATTCAAGAAAATATAAAGTAACTCCTATGTCTAAGAATTACAGTGAAATCTCTTGGAAATACCTTCTTCGTTGCGTCAATCTCTGTTAGAAGAAATACTCCAAAGGCTTCGGTAAAAAGGCTACAATTGAACTGGAGAAACGATGTTGTCACCCTTTCAGCCGCACGAACATTACCAATAATGGTTTTTGAAAGCACCTTGAGTCGCCCATCCAAAAAGCTGGGATGCCTTGATCGGTGAACGTACTTGGGCCGGGGATGATCCCCTATAAGTGCGGGACATCGGATCACAAAATCGTCACCATGATGTCAATGAAACACTTCAACTTCACAAAGAATCGAGCCAACAGAAAAAAAATTGACACACCAACCTAAACTCATCAGATTCGAATAATCGGATCTGCGAGGACAGAAAACTCTCTAACCTCATGGCATCGCCAAAAGGACGAGAGTAAATTTATTTTCACAAAATACAATGATCACTAGACAATGACGAAGACTGTTGTACTCTGAAGATGCGAACACCTTGAAGCTATCGGAGGAACGGGTATTTGAAGTAGGCAAAGAGAACGACACAGAGGTAGATTTGCGTGATGGAAGCCAAAGAGAAAACAAACTCAAGGGATTTCCGTGTTTTGCATGATGGAAGCCATTAAAAAAAGAAACTCAAGGGATGTAGGAGTACCAGCCAATGGAAGTGGATGGATGTACGTCCCGGTCAGTTTCAAATGCATTTGTGGCCGCACCTCCGGACAACGTGGGTCATGTGTTGGAGGAGGAAATGATGAGTGAGTCAATGCGATGCCATGCACATCCTATATACTTAAAAAGTTCACCCCCACTACTTGATTTATCTAAACATGCAACGTGTACACATCAGCAGTGCAGCCACGTCACGCCCATGCACCCCCACCGCAAGGCAAGCCCCACTTCCTCGTCAGCGATTATTTTTCTTTTAAAGGTTTTTTCTTCTTCTTTTAATCTTCTATTTTTTTAGTAGCACCGTCGGTTTCTATTTCCCCGAAGGTTCCGCGAGCACCGTTTCCTTCTTCCCCACCCCATCGCCGCAGGCGCGCCCCCTCCACTTCGTATTTACCTCCCATCGCGCGGCCCCCTCTGCTTCCTGTCTTCTCCACCAAGCACGGCAGCGCGCTATATTCGTCCCTCCCCCTTGAAGGTTTCCTCATCTCAACCTCCTTGTAACGCCCCGGATGTAACTTTCCATAATTGTAACTCCAACTCTTGTCATTTCCGGCTATGTGTTATGATATTTCTTTCGTAGTTGGGTTTTTGTCTTTTGTTTTGCATTTTATTCATGTCATGCATCTCATATCATAGCATCATGCGCATTGCATCGACATTATTTTCTTAAAACTTGCATCCGCTCGTAGTTGCCGCTTCTTTCGTGTCTCTGTTAACCTTCTCTCAGTTCAACCGGACCACTCTCTGCTCTCTCTCCTCTCAGCTCGCCTAACCCCTCTTTGCACAACCACCGACCCCCTCTTGCGCGCGTCCGGAACTTCCCCGAACTCCAACCTGGTTGTCATGACCGTTGGGTCCGGATCATCCCCAAACATCTATAAAACATCTCCGTTTTCTTATTTGGACCCCCTACCTATTTATTTCCTGGTCGTCCGATTGTGATCGGAGGGACTAGACATCCCCTAATCTAAATTCTTCTGCTATATAAATTAGTCTAACCCGAGATCCAACCCTAGAAATTAGGAGCCTTGTCCCATCCCCCAAGCCGCCGGCGCCAGTCCTCTTCCACCTCGGGATCCCTCCAGATCCATCTCCACCAACCAGATCGCTGCAGCCATCCCATGCCCAAATCCCCTCGCAGCCAGCCTCCTTCCGTCGATCCACCCATCCAGCCCTTTCTCCGTCCTCGCGCTCCTGGTCGTGGCCTCCACTGCTCATGCCCCGAGCACTACAAGAAATATGTCAACTAGTGACCTTCTCTTAGCGACCCTAGCTGAATTGGTCGTAAATCCACGGCCATTTCGCTTGGAAGGGCTCAAACCCTGAATTGCCTTACACGAAATGGTCATAAAGCAGACAAGAGTGGTCCATGACCTTATTTCTACCTGATTACGACCAATATAAATGGTCATGAGGTTGTGAACGTGGATGCATTAGTACTTATTGCTATGACTAGGCGCCACCTCATCAGTTTTGCCCGTGTGTCATGTCCATGTGGCAGTTTTTGCCCTAGGTTGTGAAGCAACCTATATTTCTGTCATTTCAAAAATCCCCAAAAAAATCTCATAAATTCTTTAGGTCATATCTTCATCGAATATGTAAAAAACCTTCCTTGCCTAGTTCATAAATAATTCAAAAATATTCATTTTCCTATTCTGTTCAGAAAAACACTTTGTGAAGGAAGTACCACTTTGGCATGTCCAAATGGTATCCATTTTCTAATGTGCTTTCCTATGCCCAAATAACCATGCTCCACCAAATGCCAGCTCAATCCATTCATTATTTTGAGCTCAGCTTCAACGTTTGTATTTATGTCCAGTGTGGTACTTTGCAAAGCAAGTACCACCTAGGCTCCTCCTTTTGAGCTGAAAATTTGTGAAGATGGTCTTCTTAGTAGCTGGTCATCCTTAGCCAAAACTCACTCCCATTAGCCATGTGCATTTCCCGTATCGCTAATCAAACACTTGGCTGCTTATTCATGTTTTAGCATCGATCGGTCTCCTCGTGAGAATCTTATGTTGTGATTTTCTTCCTAGAAACTACATGGGGAGTGCCCAACCCACTAGACATGCCTAGGCCGCCCAGAACACATGGCAACGCCATGGTCACGCGGTGACCACGCCGCGGGCATGCGAGTTTACGCGCTCTAGAGTTGGGGCCATCAGCGACCGTCCAAACCTCAATGTATCGCCACCAAACCATGTATTTATGATTAAATAGGTACTTATGTAACTAGAAATGATTTTTGAAAAAAGTAAATAGCAAACTATGAGGCAGCTGCAGTTCAAATTTGACCCGCTTCCTCCTGAATCGATGGAATTTTGTCTTTTTACCAGAGGTGGATCAAAAATTTTGACACCCAAACATTTTGTCAATTGTGCATTAAATATGTCCTAGTATTTTAGAAAATTTATTTGGTCCAATTTTGCAAGAAATATATGGTAGGTCCTTCACAAAAAAAAACTCATTTCAAGCACTCAGAAAATGGAAAATGAATTTTCCGTGCAAAGAAAATGAAAACTCCCTTAGGCAACATTGTTTGGAATTCCAAGATGCACCCTTGTGCACAATATGAGATCATTTGAACAAACTATGCCATGAATGTGGCCATAAGATTGATCATTTGGCTTGAAACCCTGAATCTTCACGCATGATAGCCCATTTCTGAGAACACTTTTTTAAAATAATTTTCATATTACAAGTTTATTAATTTTTCCTGGAAACTTGGTCATATATAGTGACACAATGCGAAGGTTTCCAATTTTTTGATTTTTTTTGAATTTTCTATGCCCGTTTGAAAATGCGGTCAAAACGGTAGGCATGGCTGTTGCCAGCTAGTAGTTGAATCTTGGAAAACTTTTGCTGTTTCTATGATTAAATAGATACTTTTGTACCTAAAAATGATTTTTGGAAAAAATAAATAGCAAACTATGAGGCAACCGCCATTCAAATTTGACCCGCTTCCAATTGAATCGGCAGAAATTTGTCTTTTTCACGAGAGGTGGATCAAGGGTTTTGTCACCCAACCATTTGGTCGATTGTGCATTAAATATGGCCTAGTATTTTAGAAAAATGATTTGGTCCAATTTTGCAACAAATGTATGGTAGGTCCTTCACAAAAAAACTCATTTCAGGCACTCGAAAAATGAAAAATGAGTTTTCCGTGCAAAGAAAATGAAAAATTGCTTAGGTAACGTTGTTTGGAATTCCAAGATGCACCCTTGTGCACAATATGAGATCATTTGAACAAACTCTGCCTTCAATGTGGCCATAAGATTGATCATTTGGCTTGAAAGCCATTGATCTCAACACATGATAACTCATTTCTGAGAACACTTTTTTAAAATAATTGCCATATTACAAGTTTAATATTTTTCCTATCAACTTGGTCACATATAATGACACAATGCGAAGGTTTTCCAATTTTTTATTTTTTTATGAATTTTCTATGCCCGTAATGCGGTCAAAATGGCAGGCATGACTGTTCCTAGCTAGTAGTTGAATCTTGGAAAACTTTTGCTATTTCTATGATTAAATAGATACTTTTGTACCTAAAAATGATTTTTTGAAAAAATAAATAGCAAACTATGAGGCAGCCGCAGTTCAAATTTGACCCGCTTCCAACTGAATCAGCAGAAATTTGTCTTTTTCACGAGAGGTGAATAAAAGCTTTTGACACCCAACCATTTGGTCAATTATGCATTAAATATGGCCTAGTATTTTAGAAAATTGATTTGGTTCAATTTTGCAACAATTATTTGGTAGGTTCTTCACAAAAAAACTCATTTTGGGCACTCAAAAAATGAAAAATAATTTTTTCGTGCAAAGAAAATGAAAACTTGCTTAGGCAACATTGTTTGCCATTCCATGTTTGTTATTTTCCTGAAAGCTAGTTCACAATTGGTGTCACAATGAGAAGGTTTATTATTTTTTTTGAATTTGTGTGATCATAAAATAGCTTACATGATTTTAACATCTTATTTTTAAATCTATCACGACCAATTTAATTGGTCATAATGTTGTATTGCGTTTTGATTGGTCTGTGGACCAAACACGCAGATCATGCACGAAACACCGTTGGATCCTTCTGGGCATTTATGTCTTATCATGTCAGGTTGCTCCCTAGGCTATAAATAGCCGCCCCCTACAACCACTAGTTGGTTGGCTGCTTCGAGAGAAACTGACACTTGTCATTTGAGAGCAACCCATCCCCCGAGGACTTTGAGTGAAAATCATCGAGTGAGGAAAAAGCCAAACCCAAACACCTACAAACTCCAAAGTGATTGAGCATCACTGAAGAGATTGATCCTGCGTGGATCCGACGCTTGTTACCTTTGAAGACTTGCTTCTTCCAGATGGTTAGGCGTCATGGTCTTGAGCATCCAAGAGGAATTGTGGATCGCCGAGTGACCGAGTCTGTGAAGGTTTGGAAGTCGCCTGAAGACTTACCACGAGTGAATGGACGAGGTCTGTGTGGCCTTAGTTCAAGGACAATACGGTGAGGACTTGGTGTCCTGAGCTGCGTGCTCAGCGACTGGGTGTCCGGGACTGCGTGTCCTCGAGTTTAAATACTCAGCCGCTCCAACCAGACGTACAACTGAGACAGCAGTTGGAACTGGTCTAACAAATCATTGTCTTCACCAACCTTACTGGTTCTATTTCCTCAACTCTTTCATTTCCTCATTACTGTGTGGAGTGATTGTTCATATCTGTGTTTGAAGACTTTGACTGAAGACTTTCTTAATTTCCTCAGTTCAATTTCTTCAGTCTGTTTGTCTTCATCTTGTGTTATCCTGTGTTTACGCTTTCCGTACTCTGTGCTTGTCTTCATTTCATCATGATGACTATGTCTGTATCCTTTTATTCTTACTTCTGAGTACTTATTCCACTGCTAGTAGTTCTTCGCTAAGGAATTTCCTCACCGGGAAATTCCTCAGTGAAGAATTTATAAAAATCGCCTATTCACCCCCCCTCTAGTCGATATAACGCACTTTCAATTGGTATCAGAGCAAGGTACTCCCTTGTTCTGTGTGATTTTGGTTTAACCACCTGGAGTTCTAGTTATGTCGACCGCAGGTATGATCAAGGTCTCCGCTGGGTGTCCTACCTTCATTGGCACGGACTACCCCTACTGGAAGAATAAGATGCGAATGCATCTTGAAGCAATTGACAACGATCTCTGGCACGTTGTGGAAAATGGTGTTCCCTCAGTCACACCTTCTCTGAATGCTGCTGAGGTGAAGAGATTCAAGCAACTCGATTCTCAAGCGAAGAATATCATATGTGGCCATCTGAGTAAAGGACAGTATGGTAGAGTGAGTGCTTTGTAAACTGCTAAGCTTATCTGAGATAGGCTCTCCAAAGTAAACGAAGGAGTCTCAACTCAACGTGACTCTCGTGTTGACGTTCTTCGCAATCTCTTCAACCGCTTCAAAAGACTCGACAATGAAAATGTTCAGCAAACCTTCGATCGCCTCACTGACATCTCAAATGAGCTTCAAGCGCTTGGCGCCACTGACATTACCGACCATGAGGTGGTGAAGAAATTGCTGAGATCGCTAGATTCCTCATTTGATACTCTGGCACTGATGATTCAAGAGCGAGCTGATTACAAGTCACTAGATCCAGCTGATATCCTGGAGAGGCTAAATACTCATGAGTCCCAGCTTGCTGAAAAGAGAGATCTCTATGGTTCAAGCTATGGCAAAACACGTGCCCTGAAGGCCAAGGCTGTGTCTGAATCTGAATGTGAAGACTCTGGTAGTAGCCTCGGTGATCCTGAAGAATTGAGCCAGGAGCTAGCACTGCTCGTGAAGAAGTTCCAGAAGTTCTCAAGACGTGGTCGCTTTGGAAAATCCTCAAGAAGCAGTGATTCCTCATCAAGTGACTACAAGAGAAGACTTTGCCACAAATGCAAGAAACCTGGTCACTATATTCAGGATTTTCCTCAATGGGAAAAGGAATTAAAGAAGAAGAAATACAAGGATTACAGTTCTGATGACGCTAAGAAGAAGAAGAAATCTTCAAAATCTTCATCATCAAAATCCTCGAGGTCTTCATCTCACAAGAAGAGCAGCTCCAAGAAGGCTCGGGCTTTCATTGGCAAGGAAATGGACTCTGAAGCTGAATCTGAGGAACATGAGGAAGAGGAGGTCTTTGAGGATTCCGAGTCTGGTGTGGCGAGTCTGGCTCTCGCTACTGCCTTCGTCAGCAAGTCTATCTTCAACTCTGAAGAAATTGACCACACCAACAAGGCTGACGAAGACAATGATGACTACGCTCCCACCTATTGCTTCATGGCAAAGGGTGCCAAGGTAACAAAATACCCCTCCTCTGAATCTAGTGAGGATGAAGCTGATGAAAATCTTAAGCCTAGTTACTCTAAACTTGCTAAGATTGCCGTGAAACAACAAAAGGCTATTGAAAAACTTCAAAACATGCTAGACAAAAGTGATGATATGTTGGGTGATGAAATGGACCGCACTAAAGACTTAACTGAAAATCTTCAGAGACTTCAGTCTAAGTTTGACAACCTTCAAAGTCATCATAACACTCTCTTATCTGATCACGAGAACCTTTCTTATGAATTTCTTCAAAGAAAGCAAGATCTTGAGAAGCTAAGAGTGAGTTATGAAGATCTTCAGAAGGATCGCGATTCATTACTTGCTCAACAAATCAGCGCTACTCAAGAAGAATTTGTTCCTCCATGCTTAAAGTGCATTGAACGTGAATGCTAATTCTTCACCTGAATGTTCAAATGCTTCAACTGTTACAAATTCTTCACCTGCCTCAGATATCACTAATTCCTCATCTGAGGACATTGCTAGTATCACTAACGATGCAGGGCTGAAGGAATTGTACACGGCATGCATGTACAAAAGCCTCAAAGGGCATCAGATTCTTTGTGATGTGCTCAAAAAGCAGATCCTCAGCAGAAACCCTAGGAAAGAGGGTATTGCCTTTGAGAGGAAACTCAATGCTGATGGAACATATTGGAAGCCTGAGCAGTACCCCAAAACCTCATGGGTTGCTGCAAAGGGACCTCCAGTTGATCCATCTTACTTATTTGGCTTTACATGTGAATCTTCTCATTCTTCTGATGAGTCATTTGACTCCAACTATAAACTGTTCAAAAATCAGAATGGTGAAGTATTTGCTAGATATGTTGGCACTAACTGCAGGAACGGTTCCCCTATGAAGAAAATCTAGGTTCCCAAAAGTTATGTTGAAAGTCTTTGGGTGAATGTTCTCATGACACCACCTGTGAAGAACAAGAACCCCAGATCAAATTCTTCATATGGACCTAATTCTTCACATGGATCAAATTCCTCAAATAGGTCAAAGTCCTCATATGATCATCATCGTGCTAACCCCTCTGTTTTGCAGGGTAGAGCTAAGGGCTATGAATATGCGCATTATTCTTCAAATCATTATGTTCATAAGTCCTCGAAGAATTTCTCTGCTTATTCATATGCTTACCCTAACCCCTCTTATGTGAAACGAAATGGATTGGCCTCTATGCCACCTTTCTCATATGATGCTCGCAGAGTGATGAACTCTTTGCCACCCCTTCATATGTGGGTGGTGAAGAAAAGGAACTAATCCTTTATGCAGGGCCAGGTCTCCAGACGTGCTTTAAACGTCTGAAGAATTTGCTGGAGGCCTGACAAAAATGCCTGAAAGGACGCATGCGAATCATGATGAAATGAACTTTCATTTCACACGTCCTCATACTGAAATATCTGTTTTACTGTTTGATGAAATTCATCTGATGAACTTGATATCATATTCTTCACTGATGAAGTATATGAGATCGTAAGTTGCACTAATTCATCTGCAGGATGATCAGCCAAAAGCCAACGAGTGGGTTCTAGATAGTGGGTGTACAAATCACATGACGGGTGACAAGAGTCTATTGATGGATGCTCCCTTAACACCGTCACATCTGAAGCACATCATCTTCGCTGACAAAGGCAAAAGTCAGGTATTGGGTCTAGGTAAGGTTGCGATCTCAAAGGATCGACACATGGACAAAGTCATGCTTGTCGAGTCCTTAGGATACAACCTCATGTCTGTCTCAATGCTTTGTGATCTTGATATGGTTGTTGTCTTTGGAAGATATCGATGTGTTGTGATCATGGAAGTTGACCATTCCAAAGTCTTCGAAGGCTTTAGGAGAGGAGATCTGTATATTGTTGATTTCTCTACAGGACCACAACCAGCCATGTGCTTACTTGCAAAAGCTTCAGAAGGCTGGCTATGGCATCGACGACTTGGTCATGCTGGCATGAGGAATCTGAACACGCTTGCGAAGAAGAAGCATGTCATTGGCATTGAGAATGTCAAATTCCTCAAGGATCAATTATGCGGAGCTTGTGAAGCTAGAAAGATGACAAAGGCCAAGCATCCAACAAAGACTATCATGACCACTACTCGTCCATTCGAATTGCTTCACATGGATCTCTTTGGTCCTAATCATTATTCTGCTGTTTCGAATGATGCATCTCTATATGGCTTTGTTATTGTTGATGACTATTCTCGTTACACATGGGTACACATTATCACTAACAAACATGAAGTGCAGGAAATCTTCAAACGATTTTCCTCGAGGGCTTCTACCAACTTTGATGTGAAGATCAAGCACATCAGAACTGACAATGGGACTGAGTTCAAGAATTCCGGTCTTGACGGCTATCTTGATGAACTTGGTATTACTCATGAATTATCTTCTCCTTATACTCCTCAGCAGAATGGCATCGTGCAGCGCAAGAATAGAACCCTCGCTGAAATGGCTCGCTCTATGCTTGATGAGTACAAAACGCCTCGTCATTTTTGGATTGATGCAATTGATACTACGTGCCACATCATCAATCGGGTATATCTTCACAAATTCTTCAAGAAGACTGCCTATGAACTCCTCACTGACAAGAAACCCAATGTGAGTTACTTCAAAGTCTTCGGTGCTAAATGTTGGATTAGAGATCCTCATCACAATGCTAAATTTGCACCGAAAGCACATGAAGGTTTTATGCTTGGTTACGGAAAGGACTCGCACACCTACAGAGTCTTCAACAACGTTCTTCACAAGGTTGTTGAAACTGTAGATGTGCGGTTCGATGAAACTAATGGCTCGCAAAGAGAGCACCTACCTTCTGTGATAGATGAACCAGAACCTGAGGATTCTATCAAGTTCAAGGCTACTGAGGATGTTAATCCTACCGAAGAATCTGTTGAAGAATTCATTCCAGAACGTGAAGAAAATAGAGCTGGTGCACCTGATGAAAATGCTGAAGAAAATGGTGCTGAAGAAAATGCTGATCAAATTCCTCAACGACAACCAGCTCATCCTCGCATTGCAAAAGAAGTGCAAGTTGAAAAGATCATCGATGACATTCGAGCGCCAGTTCCTCTCACACGCTCAAAAGCTTCACATTTATCTAACTTCTGTGGGCACTATGCTTTTGTCTCTATTACAGAGCCCACTAAGGTAGATGAAGATTTTCTGGAGCCTGAGTGGATTCTGGCCATGCAAGAAGAATTACATCAGTTCGAGCTCAACAATGTCTCGGAACTGGTCAGATGTCCAGATCCTCGCAAGGATAATATTATCGGCACAAAGTGGATCTACCACAACAAGCAAGATGAAAATGGCCTTGTGGTGAGGAATATGGCATGACTTGTAGCTCAAGGCTACACACAGGTTGAAGGAATTGATTTCGATGAAACTTTTGCACCTGTTGCTAGACTTGAGGCTATTCGCATATTACTTGCTTATGCTAACCATCATAATATTATCTTACAACAAATGGATGTGAAAAGTGCATTCCTCAATGGTAAGCTTGAGGAAGAAGTATATGTTGCTCAACCCCCAGGTTTTGAAGATCCAAAGAATCCTGATAAAGTCTTCAGACTCAACAAGGCCCTGTATGGCCTCAAGCATGCCCCTCGGGCGTGGTATGACACTTTGAAGGAATTATTCATGAAGAATGGCTTCACACCCGGTTAACTCGACCCTACTCTCTTTACTAAATCTTATGATGGTGAACTGTTTGTGTGCCAAATATACGTTGATGATATTATCTTTGGTTGTACTGACCAATGTTATAGTGATGAATTTGCCTATATGATGAGTGAAGAATATCAAATGTCTATGATGGGAGAGTTGAAATTCTTTCTAGGTCTTCAAATTCGTCAACATCACAATGGTATATTCATAACTCAGGAGAAATACCTCAAGGAAGTTCTGAGGAAATTCGGCATGCAAGACTGCAAAGGCATCAAAATTCCTATGCCCACGAATGGCCATCTATGCACTGATGAAAATGGTATTGACTTCGATCACAAGGTATACCGCTCCATGATTGGTTTGTTATTGTACTTATGTGCATCTAGGCCAGATATAATGCTTAGTGTTTGCATGTGTGCCCGATTTCTAGCTGCACCGGAGGAATCACAACATAAGGCTGTGAAGCATATTCTTCGATATCTAGCTCACACACCATCACTAGGATTATGGTACCCCAAGGGCTCTACTTTTAATCTCATTGGATATTCTGACTCTGACTATGCTGGTGATCGTGTGGACCGCAAGTCAACATCTGGTACTTGTCATTTCCTCGGACGATCTTTGGTCTGTTGGTCCTCGAAGAAACAGAACTGCGTATCACTGTCTACTACAGAGGCTGAGTACATTGCTGCTGGTTCTTGCTGTGCTCAACTGCTATGGATGAAGCAAACCCTCAAGGACTACGGCATCAACGTGAAGAATGTGCCTCTCCTCTGTGACAATGAGAGTGCCATCAAGATTGCTCACAACCCAGTTCAGCACTCGAAGACAAAGCACATTCAGATTCATCATCATTTTCTTCGTGATCATGTGTTGAAGTGCGACATCTCCATCGAGCACGTGAAGACTGAAGAAAGCTAGCCGATATCTTCACAAAGCCCTTGAATGAGAAGAGATTTAGCAAGTTGCGGTGTGAGCTAAATATCTTAGAATCTTCGAATGTTCTCTGAAAAGGACACACATCCTGACACTTATGCAAAATTGATGACTTAGATGTGCAACACATGAAGAAACGTTTTTCTTCAATCAATGAAGAATAACACTCTAAGTGTGAAGAAATTAATGAAGAATTTGATTCTCAGAACCCTACGACAATTGTACGCGGTGTCTGAAATCATCATTCTTATACGGTGGGTCACGCCACCACCAAAGTTGAAAATCTTCATTTTTGAAATTCCTCAGTTTTTTGAAATTCTTCAGTTTTTCAAATTCTTCAACTTTGCAAAATCTTCAATATATATATGAGTTAATGTCCTCTACAACATTCACTTATGGCTAATTCTTCAAGTTGCATTTTTCTGCTAAGTGAATGTGATCGGACCCTTCCCCCTCTATGCTATACTCAACCCAATCTATTCACAAATTCTTCATGTGCGTTCTATTTGAAACTAGTTCAAAATCTTCACTGTGTCCTTGTCAGCTGAAGAATTTGCGAACCAACTTTAAAATTAATTTTATCCAAATTTTTCGGTTTTACTGCTCAATCCGTTCCGGATCCCATGAAAGACTTATCTATTCACCCACGATCTAACATGATCTCCACTCCTCAGTACGTGGCTGACACGTGTCAAGCGAAGGAGAAGGGTCAGGGGCAGGTTCGTCCTAAATCTTTGGGCGAACAGTTTTTCACTGCGAATAAATACCCCTCATCCCTTCCTCACTTCCTTTACTCCGCTCGACCGCTCTCTCTCTCGCTCGATCTCCTCAAACCCTAGCGCTGCCGCTACTCCATCGTCGCCGATGAGGAAGAGCTTCACTACCTCGACCTAGTTGACGTCGTACTCGCTACGACCGCGGAAATCTTCACCCCGCCGCCGCCGTAGCTGTCTTCCTCCTCCAAGTTAGGGCGTGGAAGATCTACATCGACGAACTTCACTGTTCTGCTTCTCAGTTCGTCATGTTCTTCATCCAGGGTAATTAAAAATTACATTTACTACCCCTTTTGATTCGATATTTCACAACAAAATCTTCAAAGGTGTTTTATTCTTCAAATCCTCACACACAAAACACCTCACTAGTCATCTGTTCTTGATTCATTTCTCTAAGCATCATTTTTCTTCAAGATTCCTCAATTGTGTGGATCCTCGATCTATACAACTCTGGAACCTAAGACAAAGAACGCTTAGTGAAATTCTTCAAGGCTCATCTGGTCAAATTCCTCAAACTTGTTCTTTTTGAAAAACCTTCTGAGAACGCATATGACCTCTCCAAATTCCTCGCAACTATACTCTGTTCACATGTACTCATGTCTGTTGTTGAATCACTAGGTTCTCATCAACTTAACTCATTTGCAGCGTTCCTCGGGAAAAGTTGCACACTTCTTCAGAAAATTCGATTGTTCAAATTCCTCATCTGAATAATATGGTTGATGGTAAGAAGCCGCAGAAAGGAGGAAAGAAGCCTGAGGTCATGAATGCTTTTGAAATCCCCGAGGACCTCTATACTGACTATTGCACACCTGATGAGGCTAAGTACGGAAAAGAAACTAAAACTCAGCGCAAGGTGCGCATACAGAAGATTGAACGGAGGTGGGCAAGAGAATGGAGGGAGTACAGATATGTGACTCCAAAGTATATGAAGAAATTCGCACTTAATCCTCCATGCCCAAGAGCTCCATTGGCACTTGGCCAAAGAGCTGACCCCACCAGCATCAAGCGTGGTGAGGATTTTCCTGAAGAATGGGCCAAACGCCAAGCTAAGCTGGCAAGACAAGCCAAAGAAGCAGTGAGGAAATTCAATGAAGACTCTCCTGCTGCTACCGCCACTGAGGCCTCTGTCAAGCCAAGAAAATCAATGGCAAAGAAGCTTGCTCACAAGCCAAGTGCTTCACCAACTATGCCCTCACGGCCAAGTTCCTCAGCAATGCCCTCACGGCTAGAATCTTCAATGCCCTCATGGCCAGATTCTTCAAAGCCCTCACGGCCAGTACCAACTACTGCTCCTCCTCCAAAGTCCTCAGCTGCTCCGGCAAAGTCCTCAACACCTGTGCATCTGTCCACATGCCAAAGGACAACAGGCATCTCTATTGCCTCTGGTGCCTCAGCAAGTTCCTCAGCTGCACCAAAATCCGAAGACTAAGACAACGGCTGGTCGAGGTCCTCGGCCAAGTCCGAAGAAGAAACAGGTTGCCTTCTATGTGCCATCTGACGATGAAGCTGATGATGATGAACTTGCAGAAATCATCAGAGACCGACAAGAAAGGGCCACTAGAGCCAAAGGCACAAATGTGCCACTGCTTTTGGATCCAAGGGCGATCCTTGATTACATTGATCTCTGGCACAAGGATCCAAATACTCCTATGCCTGATTTCAAGTTGACTCCTAGTCAAAGTCACATGCTGGCCCATTTCATCACTGAAGAAAAATGGAAATTTGAGAAGGCCGGGAAGATCAAGAAGACTCAGTTCAGAAAAGAGAAGTTCCTGAAGAATAACGTTGTCAATATGACACCTGATGAACTCCTCAAGATCCAAGATGAAATCAAAACCCTCAGCAATGACTTCAATGCTTACTATGCTGATTGGCAAGGAGCCAAAGTCAGGTTTGTGAAACTGACTGAGAAATTCACGAATGTTGCAGCCCCATCGCAACAAGAAATTCCTCATGCTGAAGCATCTGCTCAGCCAACTGAAGAACATGCCAGCACAGCTGATGACATTCAGGCCGCTGAAGAAAATGCTAGTTCCAGGGCTGATGATTCCATTCCATCCGCTGAAGAAATTTTCAGGGCATCCACTAGTGGTGCGCCTGAAGAAACTGAAAATGTCAGGGCAGCTGTATTAGTTGCGCCTGAGGAAATTCAAACAGAAACCTCAGTTCCATCTGCGCCTACACCGACTCCAATTCTTCCATGTGCATTCGATGTGAAGAAGACCAAGGCTGCAGAGCGAGCTGCAGTGAAGAAAAGGAAAGCATCCAGTGCTTCAGAATCTTCAGCTCCAAAGAAGATGAAGCCTCTGACAAGCTCTATTGAGAATCCAACTGATGTTGTTCCAATTTCCACCATGTCATCAAAGGACCTTGTTCCTTTTGGTGAGGAATATGTGATCCCAAGCGGATCTAATGAAGAACCTCAATCTGCTGCTTCGTCAGAGTAGGTTGATGAAGAAATTGAAGTGGATGTGATCCCTTCAACGCCTGTTGCTTCCTCGCCAATGCCTCAGTTCACAGCTGAAGAGGCTGGCGTTGAAGAAATTGAAGATGAAGACGTGGACATTGGCTGCACAACGCCCGTGATGAATGATGACTTTTGGGAAAGTCAGCACTCCAATACTCCACTCTTCACCCCACTTCAACAAATACCTCAGTCCCCTGCACCAACTGTTCAAATGGGCTATGAAGAAAATCATCCCACCTCGTCTATGCAAGAAGACATTCCAGCCGCTAGTGCTGAAGAAGCTGCTGTTGTTGAACCCTTGAACACACAGCCTGCTACTGAAGAGGAACCAAAAATTCCTCAGCCTGAAGAACCTGAGATTGCGATTCCTGAGGTTGTGATGCAACTCACTGACACTCCAGTGCCCAAGCCAACGGATCCATTCTCAAAGAAGCAAAAGTTCAAGGATGAAGATTTCTTCAGTGAGCATGTGTTCTTCATTGACTATAACCCCTATGACTCTGCTCGCATAAGGAAGAGGCGTTTCTGGACTGCTAGTCAAGCAAATTTCTATTCCTCAGTACTGTTCAACAAAGACAAAGTCTTCGATCATGAACACATTCCTCATGTAGACATGGAGTCTCTGCCGTGCTTCGAACCAGTCCTCAGTGTTCTTCACGATGCTGGATTGCTAAATTTCTGCACTGACATCTGTGACTGGAATGAAGAACTCATTCTTCAATTCTATGCAACACTGCACATCACAGGAAACTCTGAAGATGTGAATTCATGGGTGTTGGACTGGATGTCCGAAAATACTCACTACAAGGCACCAACAACTGAATTGCTCCGTGCCCTCCCACTCAGTCCTCCCTTTGACGGTGCTCGTTGTGTCTACGGTGAACCTGAACTTTCAAATCATTTCATGCAAGTGCTGATGAAGCCTCTGAAGCCAGGGCAGGCTCCTCGAACCAAATTCCTCGTCAAGGAATTACTATATGTGCCCCGGACTGTCTATCACATTCTGTCGAAGACAATGAGTCCTATCAAAGGCCACGACTCAAATGAAGAAGAAGTCGTTGGCATCATGAAGAACATGCTTTTCAATATCATTCATGGCGTTCCCGTCAATTTCCATAATTTCTTCATGAGGACTCTAGCGAATATTGCTATGTCACTAGTTGAGCTGAAGCCTTATGCACCATGGATTATGAGATTCATCAAGACAAGGGCTTCACTAAATTACAAAGCTGACACTTTGAATCATGGCAGCTACTTTCCCCCGATTGAAGTCCTTAAACGGACATATTCCTCAGCTGATGACAAAGGCAAGGCATCTGCTGTGATAGATGAAGGCATTCGTCCATTGGATGGTCAATTTCGCAAGGCTGCATCCTACTCCACCAATGATGACTCTGCCACACATGACTCTGCCGCCAAGCAAATCCTCAAGCCACAGCTCCCAGGGTGATGACTAATCCTGAGTTACTCCTCAGTCTTCATCAGAAGGTTGATCGCAATCATAAATGGGTCAAGCGTCAGTATGGTTCAATTCTTCACAACATAACGTCAACACACAATGCCGTGAAGAAAAACCAATACTACCTCCATGAAACCTTCAACCGTATCTGGGCTATTCTATCTCATGTCTACAGCGCTGCAGATCTGAAGAATATGGGTCTCAAGGAAGAATTTGACTGGTCTGCACCTCCACCGAAGAAGTTCAAGAAGGTCAAAGTCCCTTCCTTGGCGGCCAGCTACTATTCTTCATCACGTGAGACTGATGAAAATGAAGATTTGGACGACACTGCGGCAGGCCCTACTACAACAACCGACCCCAACAACGCTAGCACTCCTCCATCAACTTGATATTATTCAGGGGCATTAGTCCTTAGTTTCGATCCTTTTGGTCATTCGATGACAAAGGGGGAGAAATCTGAGTTAGTCTTCAAGCGGGTCTATTATATGGGTGTTTATTTTGCTAAGTTACAACTCTCGTTCTTCTGAAACTTTATTTGATCGAGTTGTAATCTTAAACCCGATGGTGCCCTGATACTTTTGATGCATTGTGCTTTGATACTCTCGATATGTTATTCTGCATGCTTGTTCCTCATTAATGTTATTGCACGCATGTTGAATTTCATCAAGGACCATATTTCATCATGCATTTCAAATTCTTCATATCATATGTCAAATGCGTGTATGAATTACAAGATATAGGGGGAGATCTCCATGATTCAACTCTTCAAGTGTGCATTGCTTCAAATGCAAATTCCTCACTATGCACATCTTTAGGGGGAGTTCATTTATATCTTGCAATCAAATTCCTCAATATCAGTACTTACACTTCACGTGTTTATCCCCGTTGAAAACTTAACCTATATTGTCAATAATCACCAAAAAGGGGGAGATTGTAAGTGCATCTAGTGCCCCTTAGTGATTTTTGTGTATTGAAGACTTATAGGTTAAGGGACTAATGCATTGGTGAGTGTACACAGGTCTATAAGTCTATGAGGAGTTTGATATTTATAGGGAAAGTCGACCCCTAAAAATGAATATCTTCGACTGAAGATTTTGGTATTTCTGAAGACTTTCATGAAGACTTTGAAAGTGAAGAAATTGGTGTTACCGTGAAGACTTGATATTCATGCGAGGAATATGAAGCTTGAAGACTTTCGTTTTCATAGTTTTTTGTCTCTCTTTCTTGAGTCACAGGAAACACCGTACTGTTAAAGGGGGTCGAGGAAATACTAAGGAAAAATTTCCAAGTGATGCTCAACTCAAAATCCTACACCTACCAAACCCTTCAAGTGAAGCCTTTGGAAATCTCATACAGTTCAGTCAATTTCTTCAGTGATAGAGACGAAGTTCTTCTGGTCGCTGAGGAATTTGTTCTGACTGAGGAGTTAGGAATTCGCCAGTGCGGATTACCTACGCAGTGAGGATCATGATAGCCCTGAGGAATTTCATAGTCAAATTTCCGACCGTTGCTGTGCTACGCGCCAGCTGTCCCAAAATATCTTATCCACCCAACGGTCATATCAGACAAGGGCATTTATGTCTTATCATGTCGGGCTGCTCCCTAGGCTATAAATAGCCGCCCCCTACAACCACTAGTTGGTTGGCTCCTCCGAGAGAAACTGACACTTGTCATTTGAGAGCAACCCATCCTCCGAGGACTTTGAGTGAAAATCATCGAGTGAGGAAAAACCCAAACCCAAACACCTACAAACCCCAAAGTGATTGAGCATCACTAAAGAGATTGATCCTGCATGGATTCGACGCTTGTTACCTTTGAAGACTGTGTTGGGGAACGTAGTAATTTGAAAAAAATTCCTACGCACACGCAAGATCATGGTCATGGCATAGCAACGAGAGGGGAGAGTGTTCGTCCATGTACCCTCGTAGACCGTAAGGGGAAGCGTTATGATAACGTGGTTGATGTAGTCGTACGTCTTCACGATCCGACCGATCCAAGTACCGAACGTACGGCACCTCCGAGTTCAGCACACGTTCAGCTCGATGACGATCCCCGGGCTCCGATCCAGCAAAGCTTCGGGGATGAGTTCCGTCAGCATGACGGCGTGGTGACGATGATGATGTTCTACCGGCGCAGGGCTTCACCTAAACTCCGCGACGATATGACCGAGGTGGAATATGGTGGAGGGGGGCACCGCACATGTCTAAGGAACGATCCGTAGATCAACTTGTGTGTCTTTGGGGTGCCCCCATGCCCCGTATATAAAGGAGGGAGGGGGGAGGCCGGCTGGCCCCTTTGGGCGCGCCAAGGGAGGAGGAATCCTCCTCCTAGTAGGAGTAGGACTCCTGCTTTCCTACTCCTACTAGGAGGGGGAAGGAAGG
>NC_057813.1:752638288-752676827 GCF_018294505.1 Triticum aestivum | reverse complement strand
GCCGCCCCTCACTCCTTTCCCCTAAGGCCCATAAGGCCCAATACTCTCCCGGGGGGTTCCGGTAACCCCCCCGGCACTCCGGTTTTCTCCGAAATCATCCGGAACACTTCCGGTGTCCGAATATAGTCGTCCAATATATCAATCTTTATGTGTCGACCATTTCGAGACTCCTCGTCATGTCCGTGATCACATCCGGGACTCCGAACAAACTTCGGTACATCAAAACTTGTAAACTCATAATAAAACTGTCATCGTAATGTTAAGCGTGCGGACCCTACGGGTTCGAGAACTATGTAGACATGACCTAGAACCATTCTCGGTCAATAACCAATAGCAGGACCTGGATGCCCATATTGGTTCCTACATATTCTACGAAGATCTTTATCGGTCAAACCGCATAACAACATACGTTGTTCCCTTTGTCATCCGTATGTTACTTGCCCGAGATTTGATCGTCGGTATCCAATACCTAGTTCAATCTCGTTACCAGCAAGTCTCTTTACTCGTTCTGTAACACATCATCTTATAACTAACTCATTAGTTACAATGCTTGCAAGGCTTAGGTGATGAGTATTACCGAGAAGGCCCAGAGATACCTCTCCGACAATCGGAGTGACAAAACCTAATCTCGAATTATGCCAACCCAACATGTACCTTCGGAAACACCTGTAGAGCACCTTTATAATCAACCAGTTATGTTGTGACGTTTGGTAGCACACAAAGTGTTCTTCCGGTAAACAGGAGTTGCACAATCTCATAGTTGCAGGAACTTTGTATGAGTCATGAAGAAAGCAATAGCAATATACTAAACGATCAAGTGCTAGGCTAACGGAATGGGTCATGTCAATCACATCATTATCCTAATGATGTGATCCCATTAATCAAATGACAACACATGTCTATGGTTAGGAAACATAACCATCTTTGATTAATGAGCTAGTCAAGTAGAGGCATACTAGTGACTTTATGTTTGTCTATGTATTCACACATGTATCATGTTTCCGGTTAATACAATTCTAGCATGAATAATAAACATTTATCATGATATGAGGAAATAAATAATAACTTTATTATTGCCTCTAGGGCATATTTCCTTCAGACTGTGCTTCTTCCAGACGGTTAGGCGTCATGGTCTAGAGCATCCAAGAGGAATTGTGGATCGCCGAGTGACCGAGTCTGTGAAGGTTTGGAAGTCGCCTGAAGACTTACCACGAGTGATTGGACGAGGTCTGTGTGACCTTAGTTCAAGGAGAATACGGTGAGGACTTGGTGTCCTGAGCTCCGTGCTCAGCGAATGGGTGTCCGGGACTGCGTGTCCTCGAGTTTAAATACTCAGCCGCTCCAACCAGACGTACAACTGAGACAGCAGTTGGAACTGGTCTAACAAATCATTGTCTTCACCAACCTTACTGGTTCTATTTCCTCAACTCTTTCATTTCCTCATTATTGTGTTGAGTGATTGTTCATATATGTGTTTGAAGACTTTGACTGAAGACTTTCTTAATTTCCTCAGTTCAATTTCTTCAGTCTGTTTGTCTTCATCTTGTGTTATCCTGTGTTTACGCTTTCTGTACTCTGTGCTTGTCTTCATTTCATCATGATGACTATGTCTGTATCCTATTATGCTTACTTCTGAGTACTTATTCCGCTGCTAGTAGTTCTTCGCTAAGGAATTTCCTCACCGGGAAATTCCTCAGTGAAGAATTTATAAAAATCGCCTATTCACCCACCTCTAGTCGATATAACGCACTTTCAGCATGATACAACTCGGCTCGCAGTGGATCATCATCAAAGCTGATACACACTTCTGTGATGCTATTGAACACAATGGCATCATCTACGCGATCGACAAAGCAGATGGCACCATGTATTGCTGGGACGGCGCGTGTTGGGGATATAACTACTGGATGTAAACCGCCCAGGAGGGGCCGGTTCACCGTCAACTACTTTGAAGCCCACAAAGACCCTGAAGATGGCGCTTTACTAATGAATCTTAGAGGCCCGAAGCCCAAAGGCGGATTAGGGCCCATAGTAGCAAACCGCCATGGTTATGTAACTTGTATTGTAAGTTAGGAAAGGAGAGACCGAGCCGGACACTTGTATGAGTCGGCCTCGGAGCTCTGTAGACCGGCCGGGCGTCAACCTATGTATATAAGGGGACGACCCGGCGGCGGTTCAGGGACAACAGATAACAACTCGAGACTCAGGCAAAGCGTATTCGCTCCCTGATCATCGAAACCCAATCAATCCCATCACAACTAGACGTAGGCTTTTATCTTCATCGAAGGGGCCGAACTAGTATAAAAATCCCGTGTCCCTTGTCTGGTTTAACCCCTTCAAGCTAACCCGTAGCGATGGCTCCGCGACTAAGTCCTTTCATGAGGACATCTGACGTGTTAATTCCACTATAGTTGGCGCCCACTGTGGGGCTATTGCATGATGATTTCAAGTTCTTGAAGGGCAGCTCTGAAGGACTTAAGGGGTACGTGGTCGGCTGGATGACTAAAAGTCGTCGCCGCAAGCTCTACATCGACAATGAAGGATGGGGCCCCGAGGCCGCCTCAATCGAGTATGGGTACCGGGTCCCCTTTGGCGGAATTCAGGTCTTCATTGCAAGATCGATGAACCGGGCCCTGAGCCGGACATCTACACCGACCTCGTAGAGACGGCTCAGCGTGCAAGCCCTGCCCGGGTGAAACCCGCCAGGAAGCATGCGTTCGTAGGATGTGTCCATGGGATCGGATCTGAACCGGTGTCTGAAGGCGAGATGGCTCTTTATTTCGATGGCGGGTCATAAACTGGTGAAACCGAGTCCCTGTACCAAGTTCATGATGGTGTGTTCGAAGGATATTCCGATGGCAACAGTATTCCGGACCTCCTTGAACCGCCAAGTCGGGTTGCTGTTTTCATGGCCGGAACACAGCCCACTCTGCAATCTTCATCCATAGCAGCAATGAATATTGGATCAGCAGCCGTGGCAAGAGGCTCGGCGCGCCGACCGACTCAAGTCCTCTTCGGTTTGATGGACGCCTAGGCAACCTTGTTAACCACGGCAGTTACCCCGGAGACGTAGGATCAACATAATGCGAATATTGTGAAGCTGAAGGACCAGATAACACAGGCTAAGGAGGACCTAGCAACTAAGGACGCTAGGTTGGCTGAAGAACGGGCCGCTTTGGATGCCCAGTCACAGCAAATACAGGCGCAGAACTACCGGCTCCTGTTGGATCAGAATGCAACAAATGATGTAATGCGGAGAAAGTATCGGTCACGTATGCCATCAGTCTTCGAGGGAGTAAACCTTTTCAATACGCCAGGGGCTGGGCCGAGTAATCCGGTAGCCACAAACCGGACTGACGTGCCGAGGGCAGCACCGGATCAACCACGGACGATGGGACCACCTTGACGAGCGGATAACCCGCTGCCATACATGTCAACGCCACCGGGTCACTTCTCGAGCCCTTTGGATAACATGATTGCTGCAACATCTCGTTTGGCAGCTATACCGATGAAGGGCGATTCACTGGTGGCAATTGAGACGTGGCGGGCCAGAGATCTTCTTCAAACCGCCGTGGTGCAGCAGCAGGCTTATTCCTACAGCCGAGATAGAATTCATTCGACTCCCCGTTTGAGCAAAAGTTATAGTAGGCACATGGATGAACCGGAAGTATCTAGTAGTGCACGGCACCGCAATGTACCCCAGGGGCCCAATCCGGCGCGCGGTGAGGCAAATGCTCAAGACGTGATGGATAATGGCAGAGCACGAAGGGAGCCGCTTTGGCAGCACAACATACAGGTCGTTATCAACCCGCCCCGGTTCAGCCTGCGGCGTCAGTAGACCGAGGCACCGGGTTAGCCTTCAGTTCTTGGGGAGTGCCATGCCTTATTTTGGCTCTCCGTAATGTGCGACTGCCTAAAGATTTCAAAGGACCACGTAAGGTGCCCAATTACACCGTTGATCAGCCACCTGAAGCGTGGGTTGAGAGTTATGAGATGGCAATGGAGATGCTGGATGTGGATGAAGCGGCTTGTGCAAAGTATTTCACGATGATGTTAGAAGGGACAGCCCATACTTGGTTGAAAAACTTACCAGCTAACTCCATCGAATCGTGGGACCAGCTGAAGGCCCTGTTTATAGCCAATTTCAAAGACACATGCAAACAGCCTATGTCCATTGTGGATCTGGATGCCTGTGTTCAGGGAGAGAACGAGTCAACAACTCATTGGGTGCACCGGGTTTCAGAAGTTTTGCATTCGTCGGACCGGATTAATGCTGGCCAAGCGATCAAAACGCTGGAGCGTAATTGCCGGTTTAAGTCACTAAAGATGAAGTTGGGACGGCTCAAGCGCCACTGCAATGACATGGGAACACTTATGGCAGCCTTGGTCAAATATGCCGACTCTGATAATACCAAGGATCCCGATTCTGATGAAGAGAAACCGGAGAAGGGAAAGAAGAACGGCGGTGCAAAAGGACAGCATCACAACCAAGGAGGCCATGGAGGTAATGGTAAGCGCAAGGCAGATAGTTCTGATTTTGTAGCTAACATCAATATGCAGCATCGGAAAGGTAAACCACCCCAGCGCAGTGGAGGGATGAATTTGGAGCGTTTGTTAAATCAGCCCTGCCCAAAGCACGGAACAAAGGAAGCTCCATCAACACATCTTTGGAAGGATTGCCACATTATGAAGGAGTTTAAAAATTCTGATCTATTCCAGTATGATCAGGTCCCGTCGGGCGGTTCAGGACCAGGTTTTCATAATGGCGGCAGTTCAAGCTCTGGATTTCAGAATAATCAGGGTAACCAGAGCAACCAAGGTGGTAGCAGCCAACAGAATAATCAAGGGAATCAGCAGCAGTCAGGTTATCAAAGTCACCCCAAGCAGTTGAATGGTGGGCAGTACCAGGTGTTCACCACTAGCTTGTCCAAGCGTGATCAGAAGCTTCACAAGAGAGCAGTTAATGCTGTTGAACCGGCGGTGCCACGGTATTTGCGGTGGTCCGAGCAGCCCATTGTCTGGAGCAGAGAGGATCATCCGCCCCGGGTTGATAATCCTGGTCACCTCGCTTTAGTGGCGGCGCCTCAGGTAGGAGGTTATAAGTTTACCAAAGTGTTGATGGATGGAGGAAGTAGCATCAACATCCTGTACTATGAGACTTTCCGTCGCATGGGGTTGACAGACAAGAGTCTTAAACCGTCAAACACTGTTTTCCATGGTGTGGTGCCAGGTAAATCGGCATATCCTATTGGCAAGATCGCTTTAGAAGTTGTTTTTGGAGATGAGCATGATTCTACGTCAGAGACATTGACCTTTGAAGTGGTGAAGATCCAGAGCCCATATCACGCATTGTTTGGATGGCCGGCTTACGCCAAATTCATGGCGAGACCCTGCTATATTTATCTACAGCTCAAAATGCCAGGTCATAAGGGGACTATCACAGTACATGGTAGTCGAAAGATCACTTTGGATTGTGAGGAAGGTGATGCGGCTTATGCTGAGTCGGTTTGTGCTACAGAGGAGTTGAAGTTTTATAAAGAAAATGTTGATCCGGCAGACATGACCCCTCTGAAGAAGCCCAGCACCGAGCATGACCCGACACTGAAGTTCAAACCGGCTGATGAGACTAAACTTGTTGACTTTGTTCCTGGCGATTCGTCCAAACAGTTTAGCATCAGCACCAATCTGGATCCGACATAGGAAAGCGCGCTCATCGAGTTCATCCGTGAGAACCGGGACATTTTTGCATGGAAGCCTTCTGACATGCCAGGTGTATCGAGGGAACTCGCTGAGCACACTCTCAATATTGATCCCAAGTTTAAACCGGGCAAGCAGTTTCTTGGCCGCTTCAACGAGGAAAGACGCAAGGACATTGGTGAAGAGGTAGCCCGGCTGTTGGCTGCTGGGTTCATCGTTGATGTATTTCACCCCGAGTAGTTGGCTAATCCTGTGCTTGTTCTCAAGAAAAACGGCACTTGGCGTGTGTGTGTGGACTACACAGATTTGAATAAAGCTTGTCCGGCTGATCCTTTTGCTCTCCCGCGTATTGATCAGATTATTGATGCGACGGCAGGTTGTGAGCGCCTGAGTTTCTTGGATGCTTATTCAGGTTATCATTAGATCAAGATGGCGGTTAAGTACCAGGAGAAGACAGCCTTCATCACTCCCTTTGGAGCCTTCTGCTATGTTTCTATGCCCTTTGGACTCAAGAGTGCCCAGGCAACTTATCAGTGTTGTGTGCAGAACTGTCTTCACACGCAGATTGGGCATAATGTTCATGCCTATGTGGATGACATTGTGGTAAAATCCAGGAAGAAGGAAACCCTGATAGGTGACCTCAAGGAGATGTTTGACAATCTTCGGGTTTACAAAATGATGCTTAATCCGGACAAATGTGTTTTTGGTGTTCCGGCAGGCAAGCTCTTAGGCTTTCTGGTGTCCAACAGAGGCATTGAGGCTAATCCGGAAAAAATCAAAGCGATTACATCCCTAGCTAAACCGACGTGTATCAATGATGTTCACCGTCTGGAGAGTCGGATTGCAGCCCTTAGCCTGTTTATCAGTCGCTTGGGGGAGAACGCGATTCCTTTGTATCAGATGTTGAGAAAGACAGACGATTTCGTCTGGAGTGACGCAGCTAATGCGTCTTTTGAGGAGTTAAAGCGGCAGTTGGTTAAACCACTGGTTCTTGCTCCTCCGGTTGACAATGAGCCCTTGCTATTATACGTGGCTGCCAGTGCCCGAGCGGTCAGTGTGGCAATTGTGGTTGAGCATAAGGAGGCTGGGAAGGAATATCCGGTTCAACGACCCGTGTATTACATCAGTGAAGTCCTGATCGAGTCAAAACAACGCTATCCACATTGGCAGAAGTTGGTGTATGGAGTTTTTATGGCAAGTCGAAAGCTCAAGCAATACTTTCAAGGCCATCCCATCACAGTGGTTAGTTCTGCTCCTTTGGGTGACATAATTCAGCACAGGGAAGCAACTGGCCGGGTTTCAAAGTGGGCAATTGAGCTTGGTCCACATGGTTCAAAGTATGTGCCTCGAACGGCCATCAAATCGCAGGCGCTTGTTGAATTCATCAACGATTGGACCGAGTTACAGGCACCAGAGGACAAACCGGACAACACATACTGGACTATTCATTTTGATGGATCCAGGCAATTGGAGGGCTCGGGGGCTGGAGTTGTCCTTACTTCCCCTCGAGGTGATAAAATTTACTATGTTCTTCTCTTGATGTTTCCCTGTACTAACAATGCAGCTGAGTACGAAGCTTTACTTCATGGTCTTCGTGTGGCTAAAGAAATGAACTTAAGTCGAGTTCGTTGTTTTGGAGATTCTGATTTGGTGGCTCAGCAAGTTTCTGGTACATGGGATTCCAAGGATCCACTCATGGCGGCTTATAGGCGCGAGGTGGATATTGTGGCAGGTCACTTTAAGGGTTACCAGGTTGAGCACATTGACCAGCAAAAAAATGAAGTAGCAGACGCTTTAAGCCGGCTGGGATCTCAGCGTAAACCGGTACCCCCCAATACCTTTTTAGATATCCTGCATAACCCGTCTGTTAAGTTGCCTTCAGAAGAAGATTTAGCTGTTTCTGATCCGGAGGCTCAATTGGTGGCCACTTTACATGTCACTCCGGATTGGACGGTTCCATATTTGGCGTATATGAACTGCGGCGAGCTACCAGATGATGAGGTTTTTGCCAGGCAGATAATCCGGCGGTCCAAGTCTATGGTTGTTCACAATGGCGAGTTACACCATTGCAGTGTCTCAGGCGTGTTTCAACGTTGTGTTTCACCTGAAGAAGGACAAGAGATTCTACGTGAAATCCATGAAGGGGATTGTGGTCACCATGCCGGTTCAAAATCCTTGGTTGCTAAAGGTTCTCGTCATGGGTTTTACTGGTTGACACCTCATGCTGATGCGTAAGATCTGGTAAAGCGTTGTGACGCTTGTCAGAAGTTTTCATGCCGAGCTCATATTCCGGGTCAAGAATTAAGGATGATTCCTATCACTTGGCCTTTTGCCACTTGGGGCCTTGATATGGTGGGACCCTTTAAGCGCTCCAAGGATAAGAAGACCCACCTGTTGGTGGCGGTTGATAAATTCACCAAGTGGGTTGAAGCGGAGCCTGTCATAAAGTGTGATGCGGCTACGGTGGTTCAATTCCTCAAAAAGATTATCTTCCGCTTTGGCTTTCCACACAGTATTATCACGGATAATGGTCCAAACCTTTCTAAAGGTGAGATGGAGGATTTCTGTCAGCGAGAGCACATCCGGCTTGACTTAGCATCTGTGGTGCACCCTCAGTCCAATGGTCAAGCGGAGAGAGCCAATCAAGAAATCTTGAAGGGTATTAAACCCCGGCTCATGGTCCCCTTAAAGCGGACGCCGGGTTGTTGGGTGGAAGAATTGCCTTCTGTGTTATGGAGCATCAACACCACCCCCAATAGATCAATGGGTTACACACCTTTCTTCATGGTATATGGGGCAGAGGCAGTCCTCCCAAGTGATATTCGTCATGACTCGCCTCGGGTTGCTAATTATGTTGAAGCGGACAATGAGCAAGCACGCCAAGAGGCGCTGGACCTGTTAGATGAGAAACGGGACATGGCTTTGGCTCGATCGCCGGTCTATCAACAAGACCTACGGCGTTATCACAGCCGCCGGGTTAAGACACGAACCTTTCAAGAAGGAGACTTGGTGCTCCGGCTCATCCGGGATCAGACCGATATGCACAAGTTATCCCCACCTTGGGAAGGACCCTTTGTGGTCAGCAAAAATCTGCACAACAGATCGTACTACCTCATTGACGTTTGAGAAAACTCACGCAGTTCTGAGGAGGAGACCCGGCGGCCTTGGAACATAGCTCTCCTTCGGCCTTACTACACTTGAGCCATAGGCCTTTCTTATGTACATATTTCGACAATGTATATATTATGATCAATATAATAAACCAGCATCCTTGCTATAAGCAGGGCCTCTGCTGTTTTCTCTCAAATATCCTTTGAGTTTCATGGGGGCTTCAGCTGACAAAGCGGAGTACTACCTGTTAAACCGGCTATCATGCCATAATACAACTTGGGAGCTTCACACCCAAGGGGCCAAAGAGAGTGGATGCTATGCACAGCTCAAACATAAGCACTCATGAGCACAGCTCACAAAGTTACTTGGAGGCTCCTTGTGTCAAATACCAAGGAGTTTAAAAGGACCCTTGTGGCTGGGTATCGACCCACGGCTTGGAAGCCTGGTGTATTCACCTAAAAACCCGCGTTAACCTGCCTTCATCAAGTAAACCACTCCTATACAGGTAATCCTGGCATGACCCGTCAAACGTTTGACAGTTACTCTCATTGAGACACTGAACTTGTTAAAGTTAAAATGATGATTGGTTAGTTGGAGGCCCATCTTAAAAGGCTTTGTTAAATGGTTCAACACAGTGGCCTGGCAGCCCATGAAAAGCCTCGAATTTGGGCCTGGCAGCCCTTGAAAAGCCTCGACTACAAGTTTTATTTGCCTTCTGAAAAGTTCTTCCCTTTGTTAAGGTTTTGAGTTAAACCGGCATCTCTTGACCCGTATGACTTTTCAGTCATTATATTAACCCGGTGTTTGTTAACCCGACTTGGTTTGCAACTGCACGTTGTCAGACCTCATTATTAAACCGGCGTTTCCTAACCCGGCCTGGCTTTGACTACATGTCACCAGTTTTGATCATCTGGTGTTCATTATAACATGGTATGACCCCTTACACGCCATCATTACATGGTGAGAGGTCAAAACAGTTTATAATTTGGGTTTACACCCTTACTACAACAAAAAGTTGGTAACCGACTAAATGATTTCATATCACAGGTATGAGTTATTTCATGTTTATTCTACTTTGGTTATTAGCCAGGCTTTATCTTGGGCATTATGACCCGTCCGGCGGTAAACCACCTGGACAATTCTTTTTATGCAGACATAGGGATTGCATACTATATTGTGATATATGAACCAACATTCAAATTATCATGGCGGATCACATAAAGTATCTCCCAATGCATGATGGCAGCAGACCAAAGTATTTTTGCTAACCTATTACAAGACGCTTTACGGCCCAAAATATGGAATTGCTTCTTCCAACAGAATAGTTTCTGAAGTGTCAAGCAGATTGCCGAATCAAGCCTCATCACCATGTTGACGCGAAGTGAATGGGTCATCCGGCGTCGGTTCAGCCTCCTCCTCATCCAGTGGCTGGAAGTCAGAGGTGGACCAGTCAATCCGGGTTAAGGCCTGAAAGACAGCCTCTTCACTTATAAGTTCAGTCGGATCAACGTCAGGAGCGTAAGTGTGCTTACGGATTGGTGGAATGAGATTTTGCACTTCCAGAATGACAGCCTCAATCCGTTTGTTGTTGGCATCATTGAATGACCGGTGAACTGTCAAGTTAGCTTCTTCTGCCAACTCACTCGCCAGAGGACGCACTCCCTTGTCACTTTTTTGAGGGCTTCGTTATCAAACTCTGCCCCGTTTTCTTGTTCACTGGGAAAGCCCTTGGCAATGTCAACCGGGTCAAGAACAGCTATCCATGCTTTGGCTCGGGTGAGTGCTAACAAAGCGCCAGCCCTGGGGGCGGATCGCTTCACCGCCTCTATCTGTGCTGGCGTCATGGATAACCTGGCTCGAGTGTCCTTAATCAAAGTTGGGGCCGAATTGTCATATGAGGTTGCGCAGATAACCCATTGGGCACCGGTATACAACTGTTCAATCAGTGTATATGCTGCCTTCAGCTTCATCCGCATATCAGAGCCCAGATGAGTAATGCGGCTACCTACAGCGGTTTAAGGATTTCATGTTAAACCAGAAAAATTTCAAAGATGGTCACTCACGAAACCTTAGCAAAATGTACTTACCAAATATTGCAGAGGTCATGGCATTCACTTGGAGTTTCAATCCAGTAAGTTCTTCTGCCAATGGTTTAAGAGCCAACTCGGCATCTTCCGCCCGCTTCAGCAATCCAGCCTTTTCGGTGACCCAGTTGGCACGCTCAGACTTGAACCACTCTTTGAGTTGCTCCATGGTGGTTAAGGCGGTTTTTAACTCATCCTTGGCCTTGGTGGTTTCTTCTTGTTGGTATTTAAGATTCTCTTGAAGATCAGCAATTTGAGAGACTTGTTGATTTATCTCAGTCTGCAACAGTCAGAAGAGCATGTCAATATCTTTTTGAAAGACCCAAGGATTAATACAAGTTTTAATCTTGGCACTTGGGGGCTAATGTGGATTGCTTTTTCTACTGATTGTTTGAAGTCCCAAGGATTAATACAAGTTTTAATCTTGGCACTTGGGGGCTAATGTGTGTTTGATCAAAAAATACACAAGGAAAATCAACAAAGTATGGTATGGAATATACAAGTCCCAGTTTGACTTTGTAAGACAAACCGGCCCTTGGGGGCTACAATACAATGAAGGTACAGAATAAAAGATCAAAGTGTTTACCTCATAGCGTTCCTTCATCAGATTTACCAAACCGGCCTCGTAATCCCGGCTTGTGAAGAGGTGGTTCAAGAAACCGGAATGAAGATCCTGAGCAGACAGATCAGCATAGCTTGACAAGTCGGTCTTCCCTTTCCCCTTGTTCATAAAAACAAGGCGGATCAGCATAGCTTGACAAGCCGGAGGCTTGGCGGTTTGGTAGCAGGGCTTGGCAGATCAGCAGTTGAATCCCGCGGATCAACAATTGGACTTGGAGGGGTGGCATGAGGATTTGATGTATCAACATGTGTCTCCGGATCAGCCTCCGGCGGGTTAGCATCAGCACCTGGGTTTTGCGGAGCAGAGTCATCTATGACAACATCAGGATTTTCGCCAGCATTTTCTGGGGTCTTCTCCGGATCAACATCGTCAGTAGGGCCGCTGGTCTTAGCTTTCTTGCTCAATCGGGCTTTGGCGCTACAAACATCAAAATTAAGAGTATGATAAACCGACGCGTGAAGAAACATGTCAAAAAGCAATATGCTTACCCAGCGACGGTCTTGAGGGGAGGCAGCTGAGTAGTGGATGAACCTCCCGACGAATTAGACGATGCCTGGTAATTCGGATCAGACGTATTGAGTGGGCATCGGAAGAAACCCTTCAAAGGATAAAGTTTTTCAGGAGAACAAGTCACCTCTGGACGACGATTCCGGGTTGGTGTATCTGGTAAACCGGATGAGGTGATTTGCTGGCCACTGTGCCGGGTTGTGCGACGTTCTTCAGCTTGTTGTGTCTTCAAAGAAAATTTTGGATACAAATAAGCAAGAGGGTGAGAGCATTTTACTTTCCGAACTGCACGGCAAACTCTTTGAACTGGCACAATATCTGAATCGGAAGAAAGAGTGATTACCTCAACATGGTCTGCACGGCTGGCCTCAGCGTCATCCTGGGAATAATCATTGTCAATAAGATGTACGAAAAAGGAACCAAGTGAGTCAAGTTCTACCTCTACATCCGATTCATCATCTTCTGGCGGATCAGAAGACTCGGCGGTTTTCTTCTTGGCAATTTTCTTGGTGGCTTTGGTCTTTGCACGAGGAGCCCTGGCCGGTTTATTCCGTTTCTAGAAGGAGCTGTTGGCCTGTGAAATTAAGGCAAATGAATGATAGCATGTAATTAAAGCGGAGTCGAATCAGTAAGCATTAAACTGAACTTCACCGCTGGCGGTTGATTGGAGACGCAAAAAGGTGGCAACCCGGTTTGGCTGCATGCAGAGATCGTTTCGTCAAGCATCTTCTTCACAAACTCAGTAACTGCAAGGTCCGTCATTACTATTTCATGATATCATTGAGGATCTTTGACGTTGCCAGTATATTCATGCATCAATCTGGGGCGGCGGCTTAAAGGCAGAATGCCCCAAGAAACCCAGCATCGGACCAGATCAATGCTAGTCAAACCGTTGGCCATGACAGCCCGAAGCTTGGGGAGTTGAGGTGCAAAAGTTTTCCGTTCTGCGGCGGTTAAGCGTGAAGGTAATGGGTGACTATTGCTAAGCCGGTGAGGGCGGTAACCCGGCAAAGGGTTTTCTCCATCAGGGGCAGTGTTTCGGCAATAAAACCAAGTTTGGTTCCAATCTTTAGGATTGCTATGATGTTTTGCACGAGGCAAATCAACTTCTTTCCACTTCTGAATTGAAACCCCACCAAGTTCTGTGTTGGGACCATCAGATAACTCCGTACGGCGGTTTAAATGGAAAAAATCCCGGAACAACTCCACTGATGGTTCTTCTTGAAGGTAAACTTCGCAGAACACTTGAAAGTTGCATATATTGGACACGGAGTTCGGTCCAATATCTTGTGGGTGGAGTTGGAAGCTTGCAAGAACATCCCGGAATTTTTTTGATCCGGGCAAGCTGAATCCCCGGTCTAAGTGTTGCATAAATACAATCACTTCTCCATCTAGAGGTTCAAGATGGCATTCAGAGCCCGGAACTCGCCAATGAAGACCATTTTTGAGGCTAAAGCGCCAGTGGTGACATATCCATTGATTTGTGTCTCCGCGATCCGGGACGGAACCTAGTTGCAAGCAGAGAATTGTTTGGTCATCTCGGAAGACAAACTTTGAAAGGAAAAATAAAGGCCGGTTTACGATTGACGGTTTAAGTGTACAAGTCAGTGTTAAACAGGAAAATTGATGTTTCAAGTACAGTTGGCGGTTTAAGTGAGGGCAAATGGTGTATGGCGGGTTGACTATTAAAGGTTAAACCGCACCTGACAAGAAGAGCCAGAGCCGGAAAATCTACTTAGTGTTTACAGAAACAAGTTTCACAATATGGCACTATAAATTTGGATCTACCGTGGTTAAAAAGAGAAAATTTCTCTGAACCCTACAATGGCGCTAAGAGGAACAAAGAAGATCCAGATGGAGTCTGTTCAGGAGCAGTAAGATGCTATGGTATATTAAACTAACAGTATGGGTCTAACCGCAGATTAAAACTATCAGGCACATATATAATCTCAATAAAAGACTAAGAGAAGGGCGCAGAAGAACTGAAGAACGACGACGAGCACAGATGAACTCGAAGCCCTAATGGAGATCTAGGGTTACAGGAAAGAGGACTTACCAAAGCCACTCAGCGGCCGTGGAGCGTTGCAAAGACTGGTGCGAACAGGGTGATGCAGCGGCCTTGGTCGGTGCAGATTTGAAGGTCGACGGCGGCGGCGGCGCTGGGGCTCTTCGGGTCGCGAGGAGGAAGAAGAGGATAAAGGGGAGAAAGTGGAAGGACCCTTCGGGTGTATTTATAACAAGGCAGGAAGATAAGTGACAGGCGCAAAAATCAAGGAGCCTGAAGCGGCAAGGTGGGCGTGGCTGATGCCTCGGTTTTCGGGATAACATTAATGAAGGAATCTTTTTAATCATTTTTTACGGAGATGATGTCATGATGGTCCGTTGCGGGGACCGGAGGATGACGTCACCGCGGCGGTTCAACAAAAATTTGCAGGAGAAGATATTATGGCGGTTTACAAGAAATATAAGGAGATGCTCGCAGGAATTCTTGAAGTTTTAAGGATTGACATGAACAGGTTCAAATCAATCTAGGGCCTAATGTTGGGGATATAACTACTGGATGTAAACCGCCCAGGAGGGGGCGGTTCACCGTCAACTACATTGAAGCCCACGAAGACCCCGAAGATGGTGCTTTACTAAAGAAGCTTAGAGGCCCAAAGCCCAAAGGCGGATTAGGGCCCATAGTAGCAAAACGACATGGTTATGTAACTTGTATTGTAAGTTAGGAAGGAGAGACCGAGTCGTACACTTGTATGAGTCGGCCTCGGAGCTCTGTAGACCGGCCGGGCGTCAACCTGTGTATATAAGGGGACGTCCCGACGGCGGTTCAGGGACAACAGATAACAACTCGAGACTCAGGCAAAGTGTATTCGCTCCCTGATCATCGAAACCCAATCAATCCCATCACAACTAGACGTAGGCTTTTACCTTCATCGAAGGGGCCGAACTAGTATAAAACTCCCGTGTCCCTTGTCCGGTTTAACCCCTTCAAGCTAACCCGTAGCGATGGCTCCGTGACTAAGTCCTTTCATGAGGACATCTGACGTGTTAATTCCACGACAGCGCGTGTAAGTTGTTTCCATCTCATGTTAACGATAACGCCATGACACTGTTTGAACTTTTTGTGATGATTGGCATATCCCTGTTTGAACAGAATTTGAGTAGAACTATGGAAATATATTAGGGACGCCATAAATCAGCTATATTTGGAATGAGTTAATTCATGCGATTGTGACCATGTCATTACAGCCAATTTGTACCCTGAATAATCAAACGGTTAGGAATATATGGATATTATCCTTATTTTACAGTAATCTATATACTACTACTAAATATGAGTGTGTATCAATGGCCATGTTAGTTTCCTCATTTTCATGATGTAGAAACATGCACCACACTGTTGGTTTCATCTAACCATACATTAGGGAAGTAAATGTGCATATGGAGAACTCTATATTTGGAAGTAGTGAAATCCTACAATGCTTACCATGTGTACATACCTATATTCTCCCTTCAGCAATCAATGGCTAGAATAATATCCTCACAAAATTTTGCCCACAAAACACGAGTATATAACAATGCATGTTCTGTTATTTACCTTGAAGAATTTGTTTGTGAGGACAGAACATGATTAAATAACATGCATGACATGGTAGTTTCCTGTGAAGAATCGTTTGCGAGATAACATGAGTATAACCATGCATGGCACTTCTATATTTTCGAACCCAGTATACATTCCTTGTATTTTCCTCCCAGTTCCAACAGGGACATATCAATGATGTTTCTTGCATTACCCTACTCATACTCTGAACAATGCTGATCTTACATTAACAACACTTGTCCTTTTTGATATGATGCAGTGTCCCTATAGTTACTGCCCTTTGTAATTACACCACCTTTGCCAAAAACAGGGAAGCACAACTGGTTCCTCGCTCGATCAGACGACGACAAAAGACTGATGATCATTCAGACACATGAGCCGAAAAGTTATATTGCAAAAACTCCACTGTATACAAGCACCGTGTAATACGTGAGTATCCGAACAGTGGCTGTTACGACTATGAGCAGGATACCAGCTTGTTGGGGCCTTTAGGATTTTTTAGTTGGAGGTGGGTAAACAGCCTTGGTTCACACTCTCTGTTTCTCGGACTCAATTATCCGATTAACCAGGAGATCACCGTTGGCAAGGACCTTGATGGCAGAGAGGCTCTATTTTCTATGGAAAACTGTGTCTACACGGCGAGCCCTAGGAGCTCGGGAGCAAACTCCCCTGATTGTCAACGATACAACCTGCAGCCAAAAGAAGGTGAGAATGACAAAGGCATCCAGATTAACTTTGATCCTTGGATGTCTTAATTACGACAGGCAGTGATGTGGTTCAAGCCTTCAGGTTGTTAGGTAACTGGGCTGTTGCATCGAACGGGTGGAGTACTGGTGTCTCCGGATCACTGGTCGCTGAAGCGGGGCTTCAAATTATGATGGTGTTGAATCATCTCTTCGAATGACTTTGGTGTCTTTGCTGCTGGTTCTGGATGGGTAGTTCTTTCTTTTGTTATGCATATTCCTTGTCATTTGGTCATCCTCGTCTATGTCACTCTTTCTATGTAATAGTTGCTTCTGTTTAGAATGACATTCTCGTCTGGATCACGAGAGTCTGAGCACTGCAGATGGGTACATTTTGGTGGTGTAGCAAGACTTCTTATGAACTATCATGTCTTGCTGTTTATGTCAGTAATAGTCACTAGTCAGTGTTTGAATGTTGTATATATCGTTGTTTCGAACTTTTTATTGTCTTGAACTACTGGTGGGCTAAATGAGGGCATCACCATTCTCCAGTGTTCAGAGTATATCTCCTTTTTTCAAGTTATATAATTTGAGCTCACTGCCTTTTCGATGATGTACACTTGTTTGGGCCAGTGAGGTGTCGTTGAATATGGGCCGAGTAGTAACGCAATGCCAAACAGGTCAATTATGACTCTCGGGCCGGGCTCTCAAAAGATCCTGAAAAAAAGGTCGAGCTCTCCAAAAAAGAAAGAATAAGGACTCTTAGGCCGACATGTGGGCGCCACCGGTGTTTTCGTGCGCTTGCGCGTCAAGAGCATATTGGCGCGTTCTCGAAATTCATGCTACCTTTTCATCCCCTGTCTACTGCCCCTCTCCCACCTCTGGAATCTCGATTCCTACTCAAGTTCCCCCAAATCCCCCTCTTGTACTCCCTGTACTCAAGCGCACTATCATGTCGCCGGTCAACGCGGATCTCCGAGCCGGAGATCCTGAGGTTCGTCCTGCCTTCGGTCGCTGCGTGCTGTCGCTCAACAGTGGCATGGTGGCGCTTGACGACCAGTTTGCCGGCAAAGTGCTGATGGTAACCATCAACGGCGACCGGCCTCCCGTCTCGCCGGACGACCTTGTCAAAGCTCTTGGCATTGCGCACGGCATCCAAATAAATGACTTGCTCGTCGAAGTCTGTCCGCCACCGGCTGAATTCTTCGTCAGGTTCCGGACAACTTTCGACTGCAGTCGTGTGTTCGAATCTTCCCGGTGTTTGTTCTGCGCGCGCTGGTGTGCTGGTGTGCTTTTATCGGTGGCACCCAGGATGGGGCTCGGTGCCCTCTGAGCTTGAGTTTTTAACAAAGCTTACCTTCCACGGCATGCCTCGACGTGCTTGGAACAGCAAGTCCATGAACGATCTTATCAACGACCTTGGTGGTGAGCTAGTAAGTATGTTTGTTCCTCCAGACAGCTGGGCACTGACTATTATGGCATGGATGAAGAAGCCGTCCACCATACCAAAGGTGACTGGTGTTGAGATACCGGTGCAGGAACCGGGGTTGTACTATTCGTTGCCACCAAGGCCGCCGCGGACCACGTTAGGGATGTACCTGTATCGAGTGTTCGTGCATGTCGAAGAAGTGGTCAATCCATCAATCGAAGTCCTGCCGCCGCCGCTGGTGCCAGGGTCCGTCGATGACGTCCATTACAAGAGTCAACGTCAGAATTTCCTCGTGTTGCTCGGAACGATGGAAGGCACAGGGCCTACTCCATCGCGCGGCGGAGGCCACTGCTTCTTTGGGAGAAGAGGCAGGGCTGGCTGCCTGGATGTGCTCTAATTTGAGGTAACAACTGAATCTTGTCAGATAGTACTAGTTAAATCCGTGCTATGGGTCTGAAGCACTCATATGCCAGTACATTTGATTGTGACCTGTTCTAATTTTGTACCTGTACTTTTTTTAGAAAGGGTTGTACGTCAACTTAATGTGCTAGCAGAACTTATTGTGTTGTCTGTATGTTTTCTTTGCACCACATTCAAGATATTTACACGTCATTTATAAAGACGATGAACCATTAAGTACGACTTCGTTGGTTTCAACATAGCCCTTCCCGTAGCGATCCACTGCTTCCATCCGGATTGTGCCGCCTGCATGAAATTTTTTATGCAAGTTCAGTGTGCTATGATGTTCTATATGATTGTGTCATCTATATAAGTTTTTACTGAGCATCAGCAATGCATATGGCTGAAAGATGTATTTACGAGCATCGACCGATGGATCTCTCTCTCTATCTCTCTCTCTCTCTCACACACACACACACACACGCACATACACACACACTCACACGCACAAGTGGAACCCGTTGAATTATTTATTTTCTCGTGACAGCTTTTAATTAGGTTCCACTCTAATCTAACTTTTTTCTTAAGTTATTAATTGAGCTCAGTGACTTCAAAAAGTTGTATATAAGCCTTGTTTGGGCTTTTCCGGCGTCGCTGAATGTGGGCCAAGTAACCATGTTAGGTTGTACTGTACTACACAGGCCTTTTTTTTCAACATCAGCAATGCAACTGGGCCGACAGTTGTACACAATATCCGGGTCAACTTGTTATCTGCCCCGCTGGACTGCAAAGTTTCCTAGGAGGTATGCATTAGGCTTAACAAGAAAATGGACTTTAAGAAATAATAAATGGGATGTAATTATAATAATTGGGCAATTACTATGCACCAAACACGTAATTAGTTTGAAAAATATATTATTTTTGGAATTTGGAAATTTTAAATTCATTACTTGTTGCGCGCGCAATATTTCATTGGATTTTAACATGATACAACTTTATTTTGAAATTATATTTAACCTGACTAGAAATTTCAGATAAAAATATTTCAGATCCCATCAAAATGTGGGATTTTTTTTATTCTGTTTTGAGCGGTTGTTTGAAATTATTAATCGTTGTCCTAGCTAGAAGTTGGGCTGTACTTTTAACAAACTGTAAATGGGCTGTAGTAAATTCCATTAGAATTGAAAAACGGGTTGTTCATTCTTACAAATCGCAAATGGGCTATATGTTCTCTGCCAAATCCGAGCTGTGGGCCTACTAAATTGACGCGTACCAAGGGCTTTGTCAACTTAGTCAATATAAACGATTCTAGATACAGTGATCGTACGATGTCCATCCAACGGCCGTAGTGCTTCTTCAACCTCTGGTCTTCTTGCTCCAGCCGCCCAAAGCAGCGCCGGTCGTGTCGCGTCATCCTGCCTCTCGTGGCCGGCAGTGATGCCGCGGAGGCCTCACCACCCTGTACTACTCCCACCGCTGGCCAGGCCATCCCTCTACTCACCCACACCCCCTGTTATTCTACGGCGATGGCAGCCTCACACCGCAGCCGAATCAGTGAACCCTCGTACTCCACTCCGCGCGGGCTACCACTGATGCGTCTTCCCCGGCTCCGCGTCGTCCCCTTCCTAGGCCTCGCCGTCGTCCAGACCACTGCCCTGGTGCTCTCGGCGCGGCGTGGTCAACATGGTCAACGACCGACTTCCATCGGAAGAGTACTGTACGTGGAGAGGCTGATAGCTGGGTCCAGGCGGCCGCAAGGAAGTTCCTCCTTATTACGCGCAAAATAATTATTCCTCCACCTGACAGCACGGACCCACCGGACGGGCCACCTTATTTCGCGAAAAAAATGTTTGCCCCCTGACTGCTGGGACCCACCGGACGGGCCAGCGTATTTCGCGGAAAAAATGTTCCCCGCGCTGTCAACTCGGACCCATCGGAAGTGCCTCCTTAGTACGAAAAATGAATACCCCCCCTGCTAGCTGGGACCCACCTTGGTGCGAGGCTGACTTGTGGGCCTACTAAGTTGACTGGGACGGGGGCCTTTGTCAACTTTTGTCAATATGAACGATTCTAGCTCCAGTGACCGTACGATGTCCATCCAACAGTCGTAGTGCTTCTTCAACCTCTGGTCTTTTTGCTCCAGCCGCCCAAAGCAGCGCCGGTCGTGCCGCATGCTCCTGCCTCCCGTGGCCGGCTGTGCTGCCGCGGAGGCCTCACCGCCCCCTACTATTCCCACCGCTGGCCAGGCCCTGCGGGGACAGCAGCCTCAAACCGCAACCAAACCAGTGAACCCTCGTGCACCTCTCCGCGCGGGCTTCCATTGTCGCGTTTTCCCGGGCTCCCCGCCGTCCCCTTCCTAGGCCTCGCCGTCGCCCACCGCCCTGGTGCTCTCGGCACGGCGTGGTCAACGTGGTCAACATGGTCAAGGAACGACTTCCATCGGACGTGGACTGTATGTGGAGAGGCTGACAGCTGGGTCCACGGCCGCAGCAAGGAAGTGCCTCCTTATTATGCGGAAAATAATGATTCCTCCACCTGACAGTTGGGACACACCGGACGGGCCACTGTATTTCGCAAAAAAACATTTCCCCCTGACTATTGGGACCCACCAGGACACCTTCCCACACAAGGAAGTGCGTCCGGGCAAAAAAAAACGATTTGCCCCCCTGACTGCTAGGACCCACCAGCTACATCTTCGCACGCAAGGAAGTGCGTCCGGTCAAAAAAAACGATTCGCCCCCCTGACTGCTGGGACCCACCAGCAACATCTTCGTAGGCAAGGAAGTGCCTGACAGTCGGGACCCACCTGGTCGAAGCGTACGTAGTGTTGTCATTCTGGTCGCGAACGTGTACGTACAGGCGCGCACGTGTCGTAGAAGAGGCGTGCACGTGTCGTAGTAGAGGCGCGCACGTAGCATGTACACATACGTATAGCGGCGAGGGTGCAAGAAAGAAAATACGGCCATGTACGCACATACGGGCAGGATCTCGAACGCCTACTCGCGCATACATACATGGCTGGGTCGAAACGCAGAAACAGCATTGTCATAGTGTTCATGGGGAGCCAACCGGCCGGGTCGGAACGGAATGTGTGGTCGTGTTCATCGGGAGGGCTTGGACGGAACAGGCGATGGAAATGAGGCCTGGCATACCGCACAACGGAGGAAACGGCCCTGTGTTCGACCGGCCACGTTCGTAACGGGATCCTGTTGATCAGGAGGGGCCTGGCGTACCGTAAAACTGAGGAAACGGACCTCCTACGGTTGAAATGGGGGTCCTATTGATCGGGAGTGGTGTGGCGTACCGTAAAACGGAGGAAACGGACCTCCTACGGTCGAAACGGGGTCCTGTTGATCGGGAGGGGTGTGGCGTACCACAAAACGGACGAAATGGACCTCCTACGGTCGAAACGGGGGTCCTGTTGATCGGGAGGGGTGTGGCATACCGCAAAACGGACGAAACAGACTTGTGTTGGAGCGCTACGGTCGAAACGGGGGTCCTGTTCATTGGGAGGGGTGTTGCGTACCTAAAACTGAACTCCACGGGATACTGTTCATCTCCACGGTCGACCTCCTCCAGCCTCCACGGGCTACCGTCGACCTCCTTCAGCCTCCACGGGCTCCTGTTCATCCAGCCTCCACCGCACGCTACTCCACCGTCTACCGTTCCACCACCCCTCCACAATCTACTGTTCATCTAGCCCTCCACCGTCTACTGTTCATACAGCCCTCCACACCACGGGGTCCTATTCAACCACCCCTCCACGGCCACCCCTCCACCGTCTACTGTTCATCTAGCCCTCCACACCACGGAGTCCTGCTCATCCAGAGGCAACACCACCACTCACTGTTCATCCAACCCCCCCTGCAATGCTCACTGTTCATCCAATCGATCGGCTTCAGTTAGCAGCAGTAGCGAAGGAATCGCTCCATCGGGTTCAGTTAACAGCCATCGATCGATCGCTCGGGTTCAGTAACGTGTAGCCTGCAGTGCAATCGCTCGGGTTCAGTTAGAGCCCAACGCCTCGCTCGGGTTCAGTTAGAGCCAACGCATCGGACGTGTACAAGAGAAACGCGCATCGCTCGGCCCCCGACTCCCACCGTAATTGGCAACTCCCAGAAATTTTCCTCCCCCTCGCTTCTACCACGGGTTTTTCCGTCATGGATGGCCCAAAGAATGTCATGCAGCTGCGTCTCCGGCCCGCCCAGGACGAAAAGCCCATTTTCTGTCATGATTTTTTGTCATAGAAGTAGGAGCCCACCACATCTATGATGATACCGGGTTTTGTCACAATTATCGTCATAGAAGTGTCATGTGTATGACAGAAAAAAATTTGTTCGGCCCAAAATGTCACGGATGTGTATTTTTTTTGTAGTGCACGTTCCCGGCAAGGTTCCCATTCGTGTTCGAGTGCACCCGAAACAAGGAGTAGGTAGATCGGCGTGATGGAGTTCCACTAAGTCATGGCATCTGGATCGACCAAGTCATGGCATCTGGATCGACCAAGTCATGGCATTTGGATACACTAAGTCATGGCATCTGGATCAAAGAAGTCATGGCATCTGGATTAGGTTGTTATGAATGTAAATAATAAAGTGCTGAAGAGGATTCACAAGGATGTCGAAGAGGATTCACACCGCAGACTGATGGGTTGTGATTCTGGTCATGCTGCTTGTTATGAATGTAAATAATAAAGTGCTGGAACACTCAGTCGTCACGATTTTTCTTTGCAGGCAGTGTTAGTTGGCAGGAGGTTCAGCATGGAGTTCCGGCTTGTCTTCTGGCTGATCAATGGGTTGATATTCGTAACGTTCATCTCCATCCTCGTAACCTTAAGAGCAATCACCCACACGACAGCTCTCGACATCTTCGTCTGCATCCTTGCTTTCATGCCAATTGGATGGGCCCTGCTTCTGGTTAGTTACCATACCATACAATTCTTGCTCTTCATTCACCATTTGTTTCTCTATATCTCAGGTCTAACTTCCTCTCATGTAACCCTCTTTGCCAGATTGCCCAAACAATCAAGCATGTCATCGAGACGGTTGGGCTATGGGGATCGGTAAAGGCCCGGGACTACGAGATCCTCATGGGGGTCCTCCAGTTCACGCCCATTACGTTCCTCACAAGGTTCCCATTCGTGTTCGAGTGCACCCGGAACAAGGAGTAGGTAGATCGGCGTGATGGAGTTCCACTAAGTCATGTCATCTGGATCGACCAAGTCATGGCAGCTGGATCGACCAAGTTATGGCATCTGGATACACTAAGTCATGGCATTTGGATCAAAGAAGTCATGGCATATGGATTAGGTTTGGCGAAAAGTTTCTACAAACGGTGTGGATTGATCATGCCCTCGAGTCTCGGCTCCAATAGCCTAGTTTTAGCGTAATTGGCGATGAATAGGGGATCGATCTGATTTTTTTCAAGAAACCAAAAGCGCTATGTCATGTCATGTTCAACCTGGTGTAGCAGTGCGGGGAGGATTTAGACAACAACAGAGAATGGGCTAATATGTACTCCACCACTCATTCTCACACAAACTTCCCCATGGCGCCCTTTCTCTCTCTCTCTCTCTCTCTCACACACACACACACACACATACACACATATGTCTCTCTAGTCGCAAACATACAACCCCTGTCTCTCCTGGTAGTGAACTGGATATAGATCTCTGCTAGTCCGAAATTGTTGTATATATTATTAATTTTTAGGGGAAAAACTTGTTGTACATTAATTTATTTTGGAAACTGCTCCAATTATCGGTAGAAACTAGGTAATGTAGTTGAGCAAATTAATCGGTGTGAACTTCTGCAAATGGGATTTAGCATGAGGAACACAAAAATTGTTTAATAAACCAATGGTGTAACATGGTCAACACTGTCCCATTCTGTCCAAGGTTCGTACATAGTTGACTATAAGAACATACTTCAGCATAAGGCAGAGTATTACGTATAAAGGAGCACTCAATTTATAATCCAGCGTACGTCGACCAGTACATGGGTTGTCCGAATCGGAATGGGTTGACGCAGAGCAAAGCTGCTAGTGGAGCAGAGCAAAGCTACATCGCTCGGTTTCACGTTTTTTAGTCCCACACCGCTCTCGGGGAAGGAATCTGGCCAGCTTAAATAGCCTGTTCCTGTGCGCCTTGTCGGCCTAGGAAGCAATCACGGATCAGCTGTCGCTAGCTTAGCTGGTCGATCGGGTGTGCGAAGGCGCCGACGACGCAGAAATGAGCCAGCTTATACTAGCTAAGCTTGGCCTATCAGGTCTGCTGAGGAAGAGAAGCGTTCACTGGCGTAGCTAACCAGTGATGTAAGTCTTTTGTTGTTTACATTTTTTTCCTTCATTAAATCACAAATTATTAATAGCAACTGCAATTTTTTTTTCTTTTCTATTCTTCACAATAAGATCTTTTTACAAAAAACTTTTGATCTATTTATCAACTGTCAAGTAATATAATATAAAGAACATCATAGGTAAAAAATTACACCTACTCCGCCGCCATCGCCCTTCCCTCATAGAAAAATTACATCTTTTTTCCTTCATCATACCACGGATTATTAATAGCCACTACAAAATTTAGTTCTATTTTCTCTTCTATTCTTTACAGAAAGATCTTTTTCAAAGAAAACTTCCGATCTATTTATAAACTGTCAAGTAATATAATACAAAGACCTTGGTTTGTTTAGGTGTAGAAAGACCTTGGCAAGAAAGGCTTCCCGAACAAGGTTCTATTGGCCCACAGGACGGGCCGACAACCTTGAAAACAATCCTGATAACCTGGTTGGTCGGTCTTAGGACTTGATATGGCCGGACTACTCCATAAAGGTCAAACCAACAAGAAATATTTGTTGGTCGTCGTCGAAAGTTCACAAAGTGAATAGATGCAAAGCCTGTGTCCTCGGCTAAAGCCCAACCAGTGAGAAATTCATCTCCGGCTTGGTACACGTTATGGAGTACCTCACAACATCATAACACAAAACAAATCCAACTTCACGGCCGAGGAGGTAAAACACGAGCTGCGCCAAGCAGAACATGAAGCTTGACTACGCCTCCATCTATCACCCGCAAACTAATGGGTTGGTCGAGTGGGCCAATGGGATGATCCTTAGCGGCATAAAACCTCGGTTGATTCGATCTCTCAAGGAAGCCGACGATAAGTAGGCCGAGTAGCTCATCTCCGTGTTGTGGAGCCTATGGACCACACCAAATCGATCAACCCGCTACACGCCATTCTTCATTGTATACAATGCCGAGGCCATTTTACCATAAGTAAAAAATTATTGAGGTGGAAAACTTGTTTTACATGAGGACCGGGCAGTAGCCTAGTGGCAAGGTCGCTGTGGTGCACCTTGCAAACCGGAGTTCGACTCTACCTAGAGAGCATGCGGCTTATACCCATTAGGTGATGTATTTTGACGGCTCCAAAATGCTCGCCGGACTGGGGGTTGGGGTAATCCTCACCTCACCCACCATCGACACCATGAAGTATGTGATCCAGATCATGTACACCAACTCTAACAAGGGGGCGAAGTACGAAGCACTTCTTCATGGACTTCAGATGGCCGTCTCCATGGGCATAAGGCGTCTTTAGGTCCGAGGTAACTCCAACCTCGCAATCTCTTAGATAAACGGCGATTTGACGCAAAGGACCCAAAGATGATTGTGTATCACCACACGGTCATAATCATGTCAGCATGATTTGAGCGCTTAGAATCTCACTATATCCTCGATGAAAGCAAACAAGCCACAAACATATTGGAAAGGATGGGTGCTCGACGTGGAACAGTTGTTCCAACAGTCTGTTAAATGACACGGAGACACCGAGCCAAGCAAGCAACCCGAGAAATCCACACAAGAATTGATCATCCTTCCAGCCGTAGAGGCTGACGAGGTGATAGTGGGGGCTCGATACTCGAAGAAACTGAAGGAAATATGCCCTAGAGGCAATAATAAAGTTATTATTTATTTCCTTATATCATGATAAATGTTTATTATTCATGCTAGAATTGTATTAACCGGAAACATAATACATGTGTGAATACATAGACAAACATAGTGTCACTAGTATGCCTCTACTTGACTAGCTTGTTTATCAAAGATGGTTATGTTTCCTAGCCCTGGACAAAAGAGTTGTCATTTGATTAACGGGATCACATCATTAGGAGAATGATGTGATTGACTTGACCCATTCCGTTAGCTTAGCACTTGATCGTTTAGTATATTGCTATTGCTTTCTTCATGACTTATACATGTTCCTATAACTATGAGATTATGCAACTCCCATTTACCGGAGGAACACTTTGGGTGCTACCAAACATCACAACGTAACTGGGTGATTATAAAGGAGTACTACAGGTGTCTCCAAAGGTACATGTTGGGTTGGCGTATTTCGAGATTAGGTTTTGTCACTCCGATTGTCGGAGAGGTATCTCTGGGCCCTTCTCGGTAATGCACATCTTTATAAGCCTTGCAAGCAATGTGACCAAATGAGTTGGTTACGGAATGATGCATTATGGAACGAGTAAAGAGACTTGCCGGTAACGAGATTGAACTAGGTATTGGATACCGACGATCAAATCTCGGGCAAGTAACATACCAATGACAAAGGGAACAACGTATGTTGTTATGCGGTTTGACCGATAAAGATCTTCGTAGAATATGTAGGAACCAATATGGGCATCCAGGTTCCGCTATTGGTTATTGACCGAGAATAGTTCTAGGTCATGTCTACATAGTTCTCGAACCCGTAGGGTCCGCACGCTTAACGTTATGATGACAGTTTTATTATGAGTTTATAATTTTGATGTACCGAAGTTTGTTCGGAGTCACGGATGTGATCACGGACGTAACGAGGAGTCTCTAAATGGTCGAGACATAAAGATCGATATATTGGAAGCCTATATTTGGACATCGGAATCGTTCCGGGTGAAATCGGCATTTTACCGGAGTACCGGGAGGTTACCGGAACCCCCCGGGGGGTTATTGGGCCTACATGGGCCTCGAGGGAGAAGAGGGAAGGAGGCAGGAGGGGGCCGCGCGTCCCTCCCCTTCCTAGTCCGAATAGGACAAGGGAAGGGGGGCGGCGCCCCCCCTTTCCTTCCCCTCTTCCTCCTCTTTCCCCCCCTTCTCCTATTCCAACTAGGAAAGAAGGGAGTCCTACTCCCGGTGGGAGTAGGACTCCCCCCTTGGAGCGCCCTCCTTGGCCGGCCGCCTCCTCCCCCCTGGCTCCTTTATATACGAAGGCGGGGGGCACCCCATAGACACACAAGTTGATCTACGGATCGTTCCTTAGCCGTGTGCGGTTCCCCCCTCCAACATATTCCACCTCGGTCATATCGTCGCGGAGTTTAGGCAAAGCCCTGCGCCGGTAGAGCATCATCATCGTCACCACGCCGTCGTGCTGACGGAACTCATCCCCGAAGCTTTGCTGGATCGGAGCCCGGGGATCGTCATCGAGCTGAACGTGTGCTGAACTCGGAGGTGCCGTACGTTCGGTACTTGGATCGGTCGGATCGTGAAGACGTACGACTACATCAACCGCGTTGTCATAACGCTTCCGCTTACGGTCTACGAGGGTACGTGGACAACACTCTCTCCTCTCGTTGATATGCCATCAACATGATCTTGCGTGTACGTAGGAAATTTTTTGAAATTACTACGTTCCCCAACAGTGGCATCCGAGCCTAGGTTTTATGCGTTGATGTTATATGCACGAGTAGAACACAAGTGAGTTGTGGGCGATACAAGTCATACTGCTTACCAGCATGTCATACTTTGGTTCGGCGGTATTGTGAGATCAAGCGGCCCGGACCGACATTACGCGTACGCTTACGCGAGACTGGTTTCACCGTTACGAGCACTTGTGCTTAAAGGTGGCTGGCGGGTGTCTGTCTCTCTCACTTTAGCTGAATCGAGTGTGGCTACGCCCGGTCCTTGAGAAGGTTAAAACAGCACTAACTTGACGAACTATCGTTGTGGTTTTGATGCGTAGGTAAGAACGGTTCTTGCTAAGCCCGTAGCAGCCACGTAAAATTTGCAACAACAAAGTAGAGGACGTCTAACTTGTTTTTGCAAGGCATGTTGTGATGTGATATGGTCAAGACGTGATGCTATATTTTATTGTATGAGATGATCATGTTTTGTAACCGAAGTTATCGGCAACTGGCAGGAGCCATATGGTTGTCGCTTTATTGTATGAAATGCAAACGCCCTGTAATTGCTTTACTTTATCACTAAGCGGTAGCGATAGTCGTAGAAGCAATAGATGGCGTAACGACAACGATGCTACGATGGAGATCAAGGTGTCGCGCCGGTGATGATGGTGATCACGACGGTGCTTCGAAGATGGAGATCACAAGCACAAGATGATGATGGCCATATCATATCACTTATATTGATTGCATGTGATGTTTATCCTTTATGCATCTTATCTTGCTTTGATTGACGGTAGCATTTTAAGATGATCTCTCACTAATTATCAAGAAGTGTTCTCCCTGAGTATGCACCATTGCGAAAGTTCTTCGTGCTGAGACACCACGTGATGATCGGGTGTGATAGGCTCTACGTTCAAATACAACGGGTGCAAAACAGTTGCACACGCGGAATACTCGGGTTAAACTTGACGAGCCTAGCATATACAGATATGGCCTCGGAACACGGAGACCGAAAGGTCGAGCGTGAATCATATAGTAGATATGATCAACATAATGATGTTCACCATTGAAACTACTCCATCTCACGTGATGACCGGACATGGTTTAGTTGATTTGGATCACGTGATCACTTAGATGACTAGAGAGATGTCTGTCTAAGTGGGAGTTCTTACATAATATGATTAATTGAACTTAAATTTATCATGAACTTAGTCCTGGTAGTATTTTGCAAATTATGTTGTAAATCAATAGCTTGCATTATTGCTTTCATATGTGTATTTTGATATGTTCCTAGAGAAAATTGTGTTGAAAGATGTTGGTAGCAATGATGCGGATTGGATCCGTGATCTGAGGTTTATCCTCATTGCTGCACAGAAGAATTATGTCCTTAATGCACCACTAGGTGACAAACCTATTGCAGGAGTAGATGCAGGCATTATGAACGTTTGGCTAGCTCAAAATGATGACTACTTGATAGTTTAGTGCACCATGCTTAACCGGCTTAGAATCAGGACTTCAAAGACGTTTTGAACATCATGGACCATATGAGATGTTCCAGGAGTTGAAGTTAATATTTCAAGCAAATACCCGAGTTGACAGATATGAAGTTTCCAACAAGTTCTATAGTTAAAAGATGGAGGAGAATCGCTCAACTAGTGAGCAAGTGCTTAGATTGTCTGAGTACTACAATCGCTTGAATCAAGTGGGAGTTAATCTTCCAGATAAGATAGTGATTGGCAGAGTTCTCTAGTCACCATTACCAAGTTACTGGAACTTCGTGATGAACTATAATGCAAGGGATGACGAAAACAATTCCCGAGCTCTTCGTGATGCTGAAATCGACGAAGGTAGAAATCAAGAAAAGACCATCAAGTGTTGATGATTGACAAGACCACTAGTTTCAAGAAAAGGGCAAAGGGAAAGAAAGGGAACTTCAACTAAGAATGACAAGCAAGTTTTCACTCCCACGAAGAAGCCCAAAGCTGAACCAAAGCCTGAAACTGAGTGCTTACACTGCAAAGGAAATGGTCACTGGAAACGGAAATACCCTAAATATTTGGTGGATAAGAAGGATGGCAGAGTGAACAAGGGTATATTTGATATACAGATTATTGATGTGTACCTTACTAGTGTTTATAGTAGCCCCTGAGTATTTGATACTTGTTCGGTTGCTAAAAATTAGTGACTCGAAATAGGAGTTATAGAATAAACAGAGACTAGTTGAGGGTGAAGTGACGATGAGTGTTGGAAGTAGTTCCAAGATTGATATAATCATCATCGCACACTCCCTATACTTTCGGGATTAGTGTTAAACCTAAATAAATGTTATTTGGTGTTTGCGTTGAGCGTGAATATGATTTGATCATGTTTATTGCAATACGGTTATTCATTTAAAATCAGAGAATAATTGTTGTTCTGTTTACATGAATAAAACCTTCAAATGGTCATACACCCAATGAAAATAGTTTGTTGGATCTCGATCGTAGTGATACACATATTCATAATATTGATGCCAAAAGATGCAAAGTTAATAATGATAGTGCAACTTATTTGTGGCACTGCCGTTTGGGTCATATTGGTGTAAAGCGCATGAAGAAACTCCATAAAGATGGATTTTCGGAATCACTTGGTTATGAATCATTTGATGCTTGCGAACCGTGCCTTTTGGGAAAGATGACTAAAACTCCGTTCTCCGGAACAATGGAACGAGCTACTGACTTATTGGAAATAATACATACCGATGTATGCAATCCGATAAGTGTTAAGGCTCGCGGCGTGTATCGTTATTTTCTGACCTTCACAGATGATTTGAGCAGATATGGGTATATCTACTTGATGAAACATAAGTCTGAAATAGTTGAAAAGTTCAAAGAATTTCAGAGTGAAGTGGAAAAATCATCGTAACAAGAAAATAAAGTTTCTATGATCTGATCGTGGAGACGAATATTTGAGTTACGAGTTTGGTCTTCATTTGAAACAATGTGAAATAGTTTCGCAACTCACGTCACCCGGAACACCACAATGTAATGGTGTGTCCGAATGTCGTAATCGTACTTTACTAGATATGGTGCGATCTATGATGTCTCTTATCAGTTTACCACTATCGTTTTGGGGTTATGCATTAGAGGCAGCTGCATTCACTTTAAATAGGGCACCATCAAAATCCGTTGAGACGACGCCTTATGAACTGTGGTTTAGCAAGAAACCAAAGTTGTCGTTTCTTAAAGTTTGGGGCTGCGATGCTTATGTGAAAAAGTTTCAACCTGATAAGCTTGAACCCAAATCGGAGAAGTGCGTCTTCATAGAATACCCAAAGGTAACTATTGGGTACACCTTCTATCACAGATCTGGAGGCAAGTTATTCGTTGCTAAGATGGATCCTTTCTAGAGAAGAAGTTTCCCTCGAAAGAAGTGAGTGGGAGGAAAGTAGAACTTGATGAGGTAATTGTACCTTCTCCCTTATTGGAAAGTAGTTCATCACAGAAATCAGTTCCAGTGATTCCTACACCAATTGTGAGGAAGTTAATGATATTGATCATGAAACTTTAGATCAAGTTGCTACCGAACCTCGTAGGTCTTCCAGAGTAAGATCCGCACCAGAGTGGTACGGTAATCATGTTCTGGAAGTCATGTTACTAGACCATGATGAACCTACGAACTATGAGGAAGCGATGATGAGCCCAGATTCCACGAAATGACTTGAGGCCATAAAATCTGAGATATGATCCATGTATGAGAACAAAGTATGGACTTTGATTGACTTGCTGGATGATCAGCAAGCCATGTTAAATAAATGGATCTTCAATAGGAAGACAGACACTGATAGTAGTGTTACTATCTACTAAGCTTGACTTGTTGCGAAATGTTTTCAACAAGCTCAAGGTGTTGAATACGATGAGATTTTCTCACTCGTATCGAAGCATAAGTCTGTCTGAATCATGTTAGCAATTGCCACATTTTATGAAATCTGGCAAATGGATGTCAGAACTGCATTCCTTAATGGATTTATTAAAGAAGAGTTGTATATGATGCAACCAGAAGGTTTTGTCAATCCTAAAGGTGCTAACAAAGTGTGCAAGCTCCAGCAATCCATCAATGGACTGGTGCAAGAATCTCGGAGTTGGAATATACGCTTTGATGAGTTGATCAAAGCATATGGTTTTATACAGACTTTTGGAAAGGCCTGTATTTACAAGAAAGTGAGTGGGAGCTCTGTAGCATTTCTGATATTATATGTGTAAGACATATTGTTGATCAGAAATGATGTAGAATTTTTCTGCAAAGCATAAAGGAGTGTTTGAAAAGAGTTTTTCAAAGAAAGACCTCAGTAAAGCTACTTACATATTGAGCATCAAGATCTATTGAGATGGATCAAGACGCTTGATAAGATTTTCATAAAGCACATACCTTGACAAGATTTTGAAGTAGTTCAAAATGGAACAGTCAAAGAAAGAGTTCTTGCCTGTGTTGCAAAGGTATGAAATTGAGTAAGACTCAAAATCCCGACCACGGCAGAAAATAGAAAGAGAATGAAAGTCATTCCCTATGCATTCAGTCATAGGTTCTATAAAAGTATGCCATGCTATGGACCAGACCTATTGTATACTCTGCCCTGTTTTTGCAAGGAAGTACAATAGTGATCTAATAGTAGATCACTGGACAGCGGTCAAGAATATCCTTAGTGAGGACTAAGGAGATGTTTCTCGATTATGGAGGTGATAAAAGAGCTCATCATAAAAGTTACATCGGTGCAAACTTTTACACTAATCCAGATGACTCTAAGTCGCAATCTGGATACATATTGAAAGTGGGAGCAATTAGCTAGAGTAGCTCCATGCAGAGCATTGTAGACATAGAATATTTGCAAAATACATACGGCTCTGTATGTGTCAGACCCGTTGACTAAACTTCTCTCACGAGCAAAACATGATCATACCTTAGTACTCTTTGGGTGTTAATCACATAGCGATGTGAACTAGATTATTGACTCTAGTAAACCTTTTGGGTGTTGATCACATGACGATGTGAACTATGGGTGTTAATCATATACAGATATGAATATTGGTGTTAAATCACATGATGATGTGAACTAGATTATTGACTCTAGTGCAAGTGGGAGACTGAAGGAAATATGCCCTAGAGGCAATAATAAAGTTATTATTTATTTCCTTATATCATGATAAATGTTTATTATTCATGCTAGAATTGTATTAACCGGAAACATAATACATGTGTGAATACATAGACAAACATAGTGTCACTAGTATGCCTCTACTTGACTAGCTCGTTTATCAAAGATGGTTATGTTTCCTAGCCATGGACAAAAGAGTTGTCATTTGATTAATGGGATCACATCATTAGGAGAATGATGTGATTGACTTGACCCATTCCGTTAGCTTAGCACTTGATCGTTTAGTATATTGCTATTGCTTTCTTCATGACTTATACATGTTCCTAAAACTATGAGATTATGCAACTCCCGTTTACTGGAGGAACACTTTGGGTGCTACCAAACGTCACAACGTAACTGAGTGATTATAAAGGAGTACTACAGGTGTCTCCAAAGGTACATGTTGGGTTGGCGTATTTTGAGATTAGATTTTGTCACTCCGATTGTCGGAGAGGTATCTCTGGGCCCTTCTCAGTAATGCACATCTTTATAAGCCTTGCAAGCAATGTGACCAAATGAGTTGGTTACAGAATGATGCATTATGGAACGAGTAAAGAGACTTGCCGGTAACGAGATTGAACTAGGTATTGGATACCGACGATCAAATCTCGGGCAAGTAACATACCGATGACAAAGGGAACAACGTATGTTGTTATGCGGTTTGACCGATAAAGATCTTCGTAGAATATGTAGGAACCAATATGGTCATCCACGTTCCGCTATTGGTTATTGACCGAGAATAGTTCTAGGTCATGTCTACATAGTTCTCGAACCCGTAGGGTCCGCACGCTTAATGTTACGATGACAGTTTTATTATGAGTTTATAAGTTTTGATGTACCGAAGTTTGTTCGGAGTCACGGATATGATCACGGACGTAACGAGGAGTCTCGAAATGGTCGAGACATAAAGATCGATATATTGGAAGCCTATATTTGGACATCAGAATCGTTCCGGGTGAAATCGGCATTTTACCGGAGTACCGGGAGGTTACCGGAACCCCCCGGGGGGTTATTGGGCCTACATGGGCCTCGAGGGAGAAGAGGGAAGGAGGCAGGAGGTGGCCGCGCGCCCCTCCCCTTCCTAGTCCGAATAGGACAAGGGAAGGGGGGCGGCGCCCCCCCTTTACTTCCCCTCTTCCTCCCCTTTCCCCCCTTCTCCTATTCCAACTAGGAAAGAAGGAGTCCTACTCCCGGTGGGAGTAGGACTCCCCCCTTGGCACGCCCTCCTTGGCCGGCCGCCTCCTCCCCCCTGGCTCCTTTATATACGGGGGCGGGGGGCACCCCATCGACACACAAGTTGATCTACGGATCGTTCCTTAGCCGTGTGCGGTGCCACCCTCCACCATATTCCACCTCGGTCATATCGTCGCGGAGTTTAGGCGAAGCCCTGCGCCGGTAGAGCATCATCATCGTCACCACGCCGTCGTACTGACGGAACTCATCCCCGAAGCTTTGCTGGATCGGAGCCCGGGGATCGTCATCGAGCTGAACGTGTGCTGAACTCGGAGGTGCCGTACGTTCGGTACTTCGATCGGTCGGATCGTGAAGACGTACGACTACATCAACCGTGTTGTCATAACGCTTCTGCTTACGGTCTACGAGGGTACGTGGACAACACTCTCTCCTCTCGTTGCTATGCCATCACCATGATCTTGCGTGTACGTAGGAATTTTTTTGGAAATTACTACGTTCCCCAACAAAAACCTCCTCGGCCCAGGAGATTATGGTAGTTATTGCACATGGACAAAGCCACTTCGTTCTTATTTGATACGCATGTAATTATTTCTTTGCTATTTTGTTCTTTACAATAAGATTGTTGTTTCGAAAAAATGACAGGTAATACATAGAAAACCATAAGTAAGAATTACATATAGGCTGCAACGACTACAAGCACTGTAGCGTGTCCCCGTCAGCCCGTCATCACCCATTCCTTTTAAAATTTACATTTTTCCTTCATTGTACCACAAATTATTAATAGCAACTGGAAATTTAAGTTTTTTTCTCTTTTATTCTTCACAATAAGATCTTTTTTACAAAAATCATTTGATCTATTTATCAACTGTGAAGTAATATAATACAAAGAACACCATAAGTAAAAAAATTGCACTTACGTTTGTAGACCATCTAGCAATGACTACGAGCACTCTAGCACGCCGCAGCCATCGCCCCTCCCTCGTCAAAAAGTTTACATCTTTTTTCCTTGATCATACCACGGATTGTTGATAGCAACTACAAATTTTATTTTTATTTTCTCTTTTATTATTTACAAAAAGATTTTTTCAAAAAAATTTTGATTTATTTATCAACAAGTAATATAATACAAAGAACACCATAAGTAAAAAATTGCATCTACGTCCGCATACCACCTAGCAATGACTACAAGACGTCATCACCCCTCCCTTGTCAAAAGTTTTACATCTTATTTCCTTCAACGTACCGCATATTATTAATAGCAACTACAAATTTTATTGTCGCTTCCTTCCGCTAAGACGCCAGGTATGTTTTAAGCTGGTCCCAACTATTATTGGCGGTCCAACGTTTAAAATCCAAGGGCCTAGATTAAATGAGGTAATAAATCATTGATAAGACTTAATAGCTCACCTATGAGAGCTAATAGACCATACAATACTCATATTTGGTAAAAGTTAGAGAAAACAGGGAACACCAGAACTGGAAAGTATGGATTAATAGTATATTCCTACCATACGAGAGCGCTCGAGTACAAGGAAACTAACATATTCCTAATTAACGTGATTGATGACATTAAAGTCGTATTTTGTATTGAAATATTGTGAGGTCACATAATAACATAACACTAGAGCAAATAATAATGGTTATAGTTTTTGTGGTGCTTTTCTCCTCTGGAGGTGTTCTTCTAATACCTCTTTCTGATCAATGGACTTGGTAGTTCTCCTGCCAACAATAAAAAAATGTCTTAGTTCAAGTAGACCTACAGGGTGAGCCAGATAAATGGTTCCCCGATAACAATTGTAATGATATTTAGAGTTGTTCAAAACTATAGCAGAAAAACAGAAGTGCATTATAATAGAGACCTTGTTGTATATATAGTTTTTGAGGGGGAAAACTTGTTTTACATTATTCTATTTTGGAGACTGCTCCAATTATCAATAGAAACTAGGTAGTATAGTTGAGCTCCTCCTTTTCAGGGTTATATATCGACAACGTCGGGCTATTAAGTCCCAAGTGTTGGTCAACTTCTTCGCAAAATGGACAGAGGCCGAGCTACATAGGGAGCATGCGGCTTATACCCATTAGGTGATGTATTTTGAAGGCTCCAAAATGCTCACCGTACTAGGGGATGGGGTAGCACTCACCTTAGCCACCAGCGACACCGTGAAGTATGTGCTCCAGGTCATGTAAACCAACTCCAACGAGGGGGTGGAGTATGAAGCACTTCTTCATGGACTTCGGATGGTCGTCTCCATGGGCGTAATGGCTCTTGAGGTCCGAGGTGACTCCAACCTCGCAATCTCTTAGATAAACATCGACTTCATTGCGAAGGACCCAAAGATGACTATGTATCGCAACACGGTGAAAACCATGTCGACTCGATTTGAGTGCTTAGAATCTCACTATGTCCTTGATGAAAGCAACCGAGCCACAAACATACTGGCAAGGATGGGTGCTCGATGTTGAACAGTTGTTCGAATGGTCTTAGTTCACGTAGACCTACAGGGTGAGCCAGATAAATGGTTCCCTGATAACAATTGTAATGATCTTTAGAGTTGTCCAAAACTATAGCAGAAAAACAGAAGTGCATTATAATAGAGACATGGTTGCATATATAGTTTTTGAGGGGGGAAACTTGTTTTACATTAATCTATTTTGGACACTGCTCCAATTATCAATAGAAGCTAGGTAGTATAGTTGAGCTCCTCCTTTCCGGGGTTATATATCTACCACGTCGGGCTATTAAATCCCAAGTGTTGGGCGACTTCTTCGCAAAATAGACAGAGGCCAAGCTACATAGGAAGCATGCAGCTTATACCCATTAGGTGATGTATTTTGACGGCTCCAAAATGCTCGCCGGACTAGGGGCTGGGGTAGTCCTCACCTCAGCCACCAGCGACACCGTGAAGTATGTGCTCCAGATCATGTAAACCAACTCCAACGAGGGGGCGGAGTATGAAGCACTGCTTCAAGGACTTCGGATGGCCGTCTCCATGGGCGTAATGGCTCTTGAGGTCCGAGGTGTCTCCAATTTTGCAATCTCTTAGATAAACATCGACTTCGTTGCAAAGGACCCAAAGATGACTATGTACCGCAACACGGTGAAAACCATGTCGGCTCGATCTAAGTGCTTAGAATCTCACTATGTCTTGGATGGAAGCAACCAAGCCACGAAAATACTGGCAAGGATGGGTGCTCGATTTTGAACAGTTGTTTGAATGGTCTGTTTAATGGTAAGGAGACACCGAGCCAAGCAAGCAACCCGAGGAACCCACACAAGAATTGATCACCCTGCCAGCCGTAGAGAACGAACGAGGTGATAGTGGGGGCTCAACGCTCGAAGAAACCTCCTCGGAACATGAGATTATGGCAGTCATTGTGCCCTGGAAAAAGCCACTTCTTTCTTATTTGACACACAAAGAACTGTCCGGAGAACAGACGGATGGGGGCGAATCGTTCGATAATCAGCGACCTACAAGGTTCACTACGGAGAGCTCTATAAATGCAGTAACACGGGAGTGCTCTAGCTCTGCATATCCGAGGAAGACAGCCAAAAGCTCTTGTCCGAGATACACCCCGGCATCTGTGGACATCATGGAACACCTCATACCTTGCTAAGAAAGGCTTCCAAAACAATGTTCTATTGGCCCACAGGACAGGCCGATGAACGAGATTTAGTCGATATGTTCGTCGGGTGCTAGCTCTTTACTAAATAAAGTGACCTTCCATCCACAGCCTTGAATACAATCCCGATAACTTGTTCGGTCTTAGGAGTTGATATGGTCGGAATACTCCCACTACTAGGGAAAACCTTATACACAGAATCTTAGCAGTAGCGCTTGTTAAAAAAGCTCGCTACTGCTAGACAGCAATAGCGCGTGCAAAATAAGCGCGTTGCAGATACATATTTAGCAGTAGCGCGTCTCGTTGAAAAAGCGCTACTACTAAAATTCCAACCACTAAGCCGATAGGCTACACATAGTAGTAGCGATCTTTCAAGAACCGCGCTACCGCTAATATTGTTATAGCAGCGCGTTTAGGTGCAAGGCACTACTGCTAACGAAAATAAAATAAAATGAAAAACAAATAGAAAAATAAATGAAAATGAAAGAAATAGAAAAGGAGAAAGGAAAAGAAAAATAAAATGTAAAGAAATATAAATAAAAACAGGAAAAAAGGATGAAGGCACAACAGTAGCGCGTTTACTGAAATGCGCTATAGCTAACTTAGCTATAACGCGTTTTCATTAACGCGCTACCGTTATGTTTCACATAACCAGCGGTTTCCCTCCCCCCGGCCACCACTTCTCCCCAAATCCCTCGCCCCACTTCGCCGCTGTCTCCCCAATTCGCCGTCGCCCCACTTCGCCGCCATCTCTTGCCGGCGTCT
>NC_057813.1:752635406-752637936 GCF_018294505.1 Triticum aestivum | reverse complement strand
CTCTCTGCATTTTAATTAGTAGGTGTTAGAGCAAAAGTTAGTTAGGGCAAAAATATGTTAAGTAGTAGATGTTAGAGCAAAAATTAGTTTAGAGCAAAAAATTTATTTTTGAGCAAAAGATGTTAAGTAGTAGATGTTAAGAGCAAAAATTAGTTTAGAGAAAAAAAATTGGTTTACAGTAAAAGTTAGTTAGGGCAGTAGGGTTTAATTACTTTTTTTGTTTTCTTAGATGTTTTTTAAAGAAAAAAAATGAAGAAAATGTTGTAGCAATGTTGCTAGTAGTATATAGTGATACTAGTAGATGTTAATTAGGTTAGGGCAGTAGTAGTACTAGTAGATGTTAATTAGATGCTTTATAGTTAGGGCAGTAGGGTTTTGCTAGGTTAATTAGGTTAGTAGTGCTGCTATTAGTAGTGGTACAGTAGGTTAATTAGGTGAAGTTAAATAAATAACCTAAATGAATGAAATTAGTAGTTAACTGAATTTTTTTCCTTTCATCATTATAGAGCCCTAAAGTAAACTGAATTTTGTTCTATTAGTAGTTAAATGAATTTTCTTCTACACTTAGTTTTTGAATTAGCTTGTGAAATTTGGACATGTGGTTGCTCGTGTATATTTGGACATGTGTTGCGGTGTAGAAGATAGATATTTGAACACTGTTTTGCCGAAATGTTGATTCATTTCGGTTCCGGGAAATTTCAGGTTCTCGATTTGTCCACTTTTTAGCAAAAGTCATGCCGAAATTTTCCGTGAATTTCGGCATGACTTGTGCTACAAATTAGGACATATTGAGTGCCCGCGATTTGCCGCACTGGGAAGGAGTCAACGTTCCTGCAAAGCATATGCCTTTTTTTATTTCATTATTCATTTTATTAGGTCTAGAATTAATTACAGGTGGTTGCAGAGTGGCCGGCAGTACTCCTCCTCCTGCCTCCTGCTCCTGTGCGTGAGGGCGGCAGTACTCCGCCTCCTCTGCCTGCTCCGGCGCGTCCGAGCAGCCGGCCTCCTTCTTCGCCGCCTTGTAAGCAATGGTGATGGTGGAGCACAGACGCCGCCGCTCCGGCTGCTCCGGCGCGTCGTAGCAGTCCGCCTCCTTCTTCTCCGCCTCGTAAGCGATGAAAGAAGACAGTCGCAGCCGCTCTGGCTGCTCCGATGTCTAGCGGTACAGCCAGAGGCGGGAGGCGCCGCAATCCAACTATGATCGCGTTATTGAAATGACATATAAGGAAGCGGAGCAGTCGGCAAGTACTTGCACTGATCGAAGGTTAGCAGAACGAAGAAGTGGGAAAAAATCGCCAGCTCGGCGAACAAGCGAAGCAATCGTGCCCCACACTCCATGTGTCTAGCGATACCGTCGCTAATCTTCCGGAGATGCTGCCCGGTACCAATCCTGGAGATTACATGCCCGACAATGCACTTTTTGATACAATGGAGGTGGACACATTCAAATTCCGGCACGGGAAGCCTCTCGTCAAACCTGGTACTCCTCTAACAACGATGATGTGAAGATTCCATGATTGGTACATGGACATCTGCAGGAAGTCTGGGACAGATACTTTGAGGCTGAGAGTTAAAGAGGAGCACGACCTTGTTGGAATTGATCTGTTGTCTGTTCCATATGAGGAGTTCTTTCAGTTTTTCAATCAAAAGGCCCTCGATAAAACAATCATCACTTGCTACTGTCTGTAGGTACTACTTCTGTGTAATTAATTAAGTCTCTCTCTCTATATATATATAGCTCAGCTCTTTCATTGCATGTATATATAATTGTCCTCACTATATTATGTAGATTGAGAATCGCCGAATTCAATAAAAGACAAGTAGGTGATATTGGGTTCATTAACACAAATCTCATGGATAATGTAATGTGAAACATGATGCCAAACAAACCGAGGCCAACTTGCTCGCAACGTTACTTCAAAATCAAAACAAAGATACAATACTCTTTCCTTACGAATACAGGTGAGTGTTGCTGTCTGGTGCATATTCGGTTTCCCTTATTACTCGAGGTTATAGTAATGTAATTGATGAGTTATGCATGCCTGCGCAGCTTCCACTTTATTCTGCTAGAGATTAAGCTTGAGCAGGGACTAGTAACCGTCATAGACTCGAAATGAATAAATCCCGAGGAGTATGCGACCATGTCTAAAATGCTCGAGAAGTAAGTTCAATCGGTAATTATCGCGCCATATCGGCAACTTTGTTCATTTCTTGATATCAAGTAATTGTTTTCTTTGTCTGACAGGGTTTGGAAAAAGTTCACCGCACAAGCTCCGGGACTGCCGGCGGAGCTGCGATTTAACCACCCGAAAGTAAGTACTACTAGCTAGTTCTGTGCATCTCCCATTGATTCTAGCTAGTTTCATCAATACCATTTAGCATGCTTGCTTAATTATCAGTTTGATTGACCTCTATTTCTTGTACTAGTTGGATGCCCATGCGTTGCCACGGAAAAAAACTTAAAGGTGGCGTCATTTCTAAAGAGATACAACGTGGATCTGAATATGATGCTTATGTTTGTTAGCGCCGG
>NC_057813.1:752632926-752635172 GCF_018294505.1 Triticum aestivum | reverse complement strand
TCGGCCACATCTATGCAAAACAGAAGTGATGCATGAATGAAAGAACTTTGGCGAAAACATTGCAATCACAAGGACACATAATCATGACAATTTTAAAAAAAACAATGTATCATCAGAATATCTGATTGTCTTCTTTCATTTATTTGCCACTATTTCTTCAATTTATACTTTCTCTTCCTACCCTATCCTCAGCTAATTCACATAATAGCTTGGACCATATATATCCTTTGCACATGGATGTTTTTTCTTTATTCTTAAAATCAATCACCTCTTGAAGCATATGGGCCTCAATACAAAAAACACGTCATCAAGAGTACGTCGCGATGTGGTTAGCCTAAAAAGAAGTTACGTCGCCAAAATCAACAGAGAGCGTAATCAATTGTTATTTAGCTTAATAGGACCGAAATAACACGCTCCCCCAGCCACAAAGCAGAGTATCTTCCATAAAAAAACAGAGTATCTCCCCTCGCTGTAAAAAATAGAGTATTTAACTTTGCTACAAAGCAGCTTGTTAAGCACAGAAAACCAGTCTTAACTTTCAGCAACTGCTTCACCCTCAGTTAACGTAGACCTCCACTCCACTCACTTGTACCAATGGGGTGTGATCTCTTTGATTTTCATCTCCAGCAAGCACTGCTTAATAACAAAATTATCAATGACCATGCTTTACAGTCTGAAACACAGCCACATAGATATTAGTATATGTACAACAAAATATAAATAAATGCTCGACATACAGCAAGCCACTGGAGGCATTGCTCCTGAAGGGCATTCAATATTGTATATGTATCATTGGATTACTACTTAATTGAACAAACTTTCACCCTTTTACACTATACAATATAAAGCAAGATTTGAAATCGAACAGGAACAGAGTACTTGGTTTCTTTGAGATATAAAACATCAAGCCTCGTATGTAGGACCAACACTGCATAGGTGTAAAGGTAGAAACAAATTGTACTCTTTACATCGTAGCCGGAAGGGACAGTTATTATGCACATGTAAATGTCTGAAGTACTCCCTCCGTCCGAAAATTCTTGTCTTTGATTTGTCTAAATACGGATGTATCAAGTCATGTTTTAGTATTAGATACATCTGTATCTAGACAAATCTAAGACAAGAATTTTGGGACGCAGGGAGTATGAAGCAACAATAATATGCATGGATAGTCACATTGCAAAATTATACACAGCAAGGGTGTCATGGCTCTTCAGCCCAGCGAGTACCAGCCTGGGTCAGTTACTGCTTGTCCATGTTCACCTCCCAGCTGAGCCCAGATACATCAATATGTGTTTCTATCCATTGGCCCAATTCAGTGGCTCGCTTTGGCGCAATCGGTTGCAGCATAATTACAGTGTATAAATCAGTGTGATGAGAAATGAAAAAAAAGAATGCTTTTTTTAAACTGTAGATGATAAGGTACAACTTCATATGTAGTTATGCATGGAAGAATAGAGCAGGTAGCATGCCTCATTATTCTCTTGAAAATCGACAGCAGTCAGCGTATAATAGGAGTTCAACTTCTATATTTATATATCATTAGTAGCCCAGGACTTAAGACAACCATAGCTAATTGATGGCGAACTCGTGAATGAAATTATGTACCTGTTTATTAATTAGTATACACACGTAGAGTTTCCATAAAGCAATTTTTCCAATTTCAAGTAATCTACTTAACTATCTTAGGAGCAATAGCACTTTGATGATGTAAACTGAAGTCTCACCTGAAGTCTGATGCCAATATGCTTGCATGACAGTTCTTCAGCATTTCCAGTTTTCTAAGATGAAGGGAAATACTGGCAGATGGCAATATGCTAGCTTGCCTGGTAGTTTGTATTTTACAACACCACATAGGTCAGCCACTCCATGAGAAATAAATAGAGCTAATAAGGAAGACTATGAAAGCACACTGTAGCAATTCAGATACTACAACTTGGCACTAATAAGAGCTACAACGGTTTTTTCCTGGTTTTTTTGACGTTTTGGTTTTCTACCGGTCTTCCCTAGCTTTTTGATCAAATTTTTTTTCGAAAAAAAAAAATTTTGTGCAGAAAAATGCAATTTTTTTCGCGAGAGTCACGATTTTGTTTTTGCAAGAGGCACGGCTGTGCCTCTTGGAAACGAAAAAAAAACATGTTTTCTGTTTTTTTTTGCGAGAGGCACGGTTTTGCTTCCGCGAGAGGCACGATTGTGCTTTCGCAAGAGGCACGGGTGTGCCTCTTTCAGAAAGGAAAAGAACACTCTTT
>NC_057813.1:752626232-752632737 GCF_018294505.1 Triticum aestivum | reverse complement strand
TTTTTTCCTTTCGCGAGAGGCACGGTTTTGCGTTCGCGAGAGGCACGGTTGTGCTTTCGCGAGAGGCACGGGCGTGCCTCTTTCCCAAAGGGAAAAAAAACGCGTTTTCTGTTTTTTTTTCTTTCGAGAGAGGCACGGTTTTGCTTCCGCCAGAGGGACGGTTGTGCTTTCACGGGAGGCACGGGCGTGCCTCTTTCGGAAAAGGAAAAAACGCATTTTTTGTTTTTTTTTCTTCCGCGAGAGGCACGGTTTTGCTTCCGCGAGAGGCACGATTGTGATTTCGCCGGAGGCACGGGCATGCCTCTTTCGGAAAGGGAAAAAACCCCGTGTTCCCTGTTTGGTTTTTTCGTCAGTTTTTTTCATGAAAAAGAAAGTTCGTCAAAACATATGAACATGGGATCTAGTTTTGAAGATCTCGACGCGAGGAATCCAATGGCGAAAGCGGTTCGAGATTTAGACGCACGGTTTAAGAAATAAAACATTTTGAATAAACGGATCTACGAAAAAAGGGAAAACTCCCAGGTTGTGACAAGTGGCGCACATGCAGCGCGCCACTTGTCGCAACCTGGGGAAGTTGGAGTGATCTCCGCAAGGGGCACTCCTTAATTAGTGATTTCGCGTAATCGCTCGTTCTGGGGTGCTGTCCTACCGGGAAATCAAATCTTTCGTTTAGTATGGGAGGTCCGGAGACCGAATGCCAGGTAGATATCGACGGTGGATCCTATTTGACACTCGTGGGCGTCAAAACGTCGTGCATGCGCTGAAGGCGCTCACAGTTTGGCCGGCCCACGTAGGCGCTACATTTTTTCTTGTTCCTTTTTCGTTTTTTCTTTTTTATTTTTTCTTTTTCTTTTCTTTTTTCTGTTTTCAATACTTGTTCTAAAATCTGTTCTCATTTTTAAAATCTGTTCAAATGATTGTATATTAGAAAAAAAATACTCAACGTGTATTCAAAACTGTGCATCGTATATTTAAGAAAATGTAAAATTATCATAAGAAAATATTCATTATGTATTAAAAAACTGTTCAATGTATATCACAAAAATGTTCAAAGTGTATTTAAAAAAAATTAGTGTATATCACAAAAATGTTTAATGTGTATTTAAAAATTGTTCAGAGTATAACACAAAAATGTTCAATGTGTATTTAAAAAATGTTCATCGTATATGAAAAATTGTTCATGTTTTTCATTTTTGTTAACCTTCTCAAAATGTGTTCGCGTTTGTTCAAATTTTGCACGTTTTCAGACATTAGTCGCATTTTCCGAAAATATTGCAAAATTAAAAAACAGATTTAGCATGCAAAATAAGAACTGTGGCTGCGTACTTAATGGTCAGCGCTGTGGTTTCGCTTGCAATAGTTGCCAGGCCGAGTGGCCAACAACACGTAGTTTTGTAGTACGTTGTCAAGAGTTCGACTGTTCGATGCGGCTTATTTTTCCCGTGAAGTTTTTCATTCGTTACCTGCGAATGGGCGGCCCATTTGCACGACCTTTAGCAAATCCTGCGTGGAAGCTGTTTCGTTTGACGCCAACGGGCGTCAAACAGGAGCTCTCGATATCGACGTTTTAAGTCTTTACATGGATGCAGCATCTCTCATGCTATTCCTATCAGTACCAAACGTCCCAAGCATAGCAGGCTAGAATTTTGCGCCGCAAGGTCACGAACGCCCAGGCCGCCTAGGTCCTTTGGCCGGCACACATCCTTCTAGGAAACGGGGTCCATAGGAGAACGACTCTCCGGGCCAGAAGAAAGCATGATGAAGCCAATCGATTTTCTCTCGAACACCCACAGGGAGAAGCAAGGCCGACATGGCGTAGGCTGGAGATGACCGCCGACCGCGTTGACGAAGACTTGCCGGCCAGCGGGGGACATGACCGCCTTCCAGCCCACAAGATACTTATCCGCCTTGGCGATGAGTGGTTTGAATTTAACTTCTCGAGTTTCTTGGTGGACAGGGGTAAGCCAAGATAGCTTTGTGGGAAGGAGGCGACCTCACACCCCAAGGTAGTCGCGACGAGTTGAGCGTCCTCGCCTGTCATATGCAGGATGGTCATGGTGCTCTTCGTGTGAAGTTAATCACGAGGCCCATGGTGTTGGAGAATAGGTTAAGCGCATGCTAGAGCTGGGCGGCATTCTCTGGAGAGACCCGCATGCCTCCAGGATGAGGAGGTAGGGGGAGCGGGGGGCCCCCCCGACTGCAAACCTCAATGGCAAGACATCCATCTTCCCGGCACTCCATTCCATTTGGAAACACCGTGCACCGAGTGGTACTGAGGGTATTTGCCACCCAGCCAATTCACTTGGCAGAGAGGACCCGCGAGCCACAAGGATGTCGAAGAGGATTCACACCGCAGACTGATGGGTTGTGATTCTGGTCATGCTGCTTGTTATGAATGTAAATAATAAAGTGCTGGGACACTCAGTCGTCACGATTTTTCTTTGCAGGCAGTGTTAGTTGGTAGGAGGTTCAGCATGGAGTTCCGGCTTGTCTTCTGGCTGATCAATGGGCTGATATTCGTAACGTTCATCTCCATCCTCGTAACCTTAAGAGCAATCACCCACACGACAGCTCTCGACATCTTCGTCTGCATCCTTGCTTTCATGCCGATTGGATGGGCCCTGCTTCTGGTTAGTTACCATACCATACAATTCCTACATTGCTCTTCATTCACACCATTTGTTTCTCTATATCTCAGGTCTAACTTCCTCTCATGTAACACTCTTTGCCAGATTGCCCAAGCAATCAAGCATGTCATCGAGATAGTTCGGCTATGGGGATCGGTAAAGGCCCGGGACTACGAGATCCTCATGGGGGTCCTCCAGTTCACGCCCATCACGTTCCTCGCAAGGTTCCCATTCGTGTTCGAGTGCACCCGGAACAAGGAGTAGGTAGATCGGCGTGATGGAGTTCCACTAAGTCATGTCATCTGGATCGACCAAGTCATGGCTTCTGGATCGACCAAGTTATGGCATCTGGATACACTAAGTCATGGCATTTGGATCAAAGAAGTCATGGCATATGGATTAGGTTTGGCGAAAAGTTTCTACAAACGGTGTGGATTGATCATGCCCTCGAGTCTCGGCTCCAATAGCCTAGTTTTAGCGTAATTGGCGATGAATAGGGGATCGATCTGATTTTTTTCAAGAAACCAAAAGCGCTATGTCATGTCATGTTCAACCTGGTGTAGCAGTGCGGGGAGGATTTAGACAACAACAGAGAATGGGCTAATATGTACTCCACCACTCATTCTCACACAAACTTCCCCATGGCGCCCTTTCTCTCTCTCTCTCTCTCTCTCACACACACACACACACACATACACACATATGTCTCTCTAGTCGCAAACATACAACCCCTGTCTCTCCTGGTAGTGAACTGGATATAGATCTCTGCTAGTCCGAAATTGTTGTATATATTATTAATTTTTAGGGGAAAAACTTGTTGTACATTAATTTATTTTGGAAACTGCTCCAATTATCGGTAGAAACTAGGTAATGTAGTTGAGCAAATTAATCGGTGTGAACTTCTGCAAATGGGATTTAGCATGAGGAACACAAAAATTGTTTAATAAACCAATGGTGTAACATGGTCAACACTGTCCCATTCTGTCCAAGGTTCGTACATAGTTGACTATAAGAACATACTTCAGCATAAGGCAGAGTATTACGTATAAAGGAGCACTCAATTTATAATCCAGCGTACGTCGACCAGTACATGGGTTGTCCGAATCGGAATGGGTTGACGCAGAGCAAAGCTGCTAGTGGAGCAGAGCAAAGCTACATCGCTCGGTTTCACGTTTTTTAGTCCCACACCGCTCTCGGGGAAGGAATCTGGCCAGCTTAAATAGCCTGTTCCTGTGCGCCTTGTCGGCCTAGGAAGCAATCACGGATCAGCTGTCGCTAGCTTAGCTGGTCGATCGGGTGTGCGAAGGCGCCGACGACGCAGAAATGAGCCAGCTTATACTAGCTAAGCTTGGCCTATCAGGTCTGCTGAGGAAGAGAAGCGTTCACTGGCGTAGCTAACCAGTGATGTAAGTCTTTTGTTGTTTACATTTTTTTCCTTCATTAAATCACAAATTATTAATAGCAACTGCAATTTTTTTTTCTTTTCTATTCTTCACAATAAGATCTTTTTACAAAAAACTTTTGATCTATTTATCAACTGTCAAGTAATATAATATAAAGAACATCATAGGTAAAAAATTACACCTACTCCGCCGCCATCGCCCTTCCCTCATAGAAAAATTACATCTTTTTTCCTTCATCATACCACGGATTATTAATAGCCACTACAAAATTTAGTTCTATTTTCTCTTCTATTCTTTACAGAAAGATCTTTTTCAAAGAAAACTTCCGATCTATTTATAAACTGTCAAGTAATATAATACAAAGACCTTGGTTTGTTTAGGTGTAGAAAGACCTTGGCAAGAAAGGCTTCCCGAACAAGGTTCTATTGGCCCACAGGACGGGCCGACAACCTTGAAAACAATCCTGATAACCTGGTTGGTCGGTCTTAGGACTTGATATGGCCGGACTACTCCATAAAGGTCAAACCAACAAGAAATATTTGTTGGTCGTCGTCGAAAGTTCACAAAGTGAATAGATGCAAAGCCTGTGTCCTCGGCTAAAGCCCAACCAGTGAGAAATTCATCTCCGGCTTGGTACACGTTATGGAGTACCTCACAACATCATAACACAAAACAAATCCAACTTCACGGCCGAGGAGGTAAAACACGAGCTGCGCCAAGCAGAACATGAAGCTTGACTACGCCTCCATCTATCACCCGCAAACTAATGGGTTGGTCGAGTGGGCCAATGGGATGATCCTTAGCGGCATAAAACCTCGGTTGATTCGATCTCTCAAGGAAGCCGACGATAAGTAGGCCGAGTAGCTCATCTCCGTGTTGTGGAGCCTATGGACCACACCAAATCGATCAACCCGCTACACGCCATTCTTCATTGTATACAATGCCGAGGCCATTTTACCATAAGTAAAAAATTATTGAGGTGGAAAACTTGTTTTACATGAGGACCGGGCAGTAGCCTAGTGGCAAGGTCGCTGTGGTGCACCTTGCAAACCGGAGTTCGACTCTACCTAGAGATCATGCGGCTTATACCCATTAGGTGATGTATTTTGACGGCTCCAAAATGCTCGCCGAACTGGGGGTTGGGGTAATCCTCACCTCACCCACCAGCGACACCATGAAGTATGTGATCCAGATCATGTACACCAACTCTAACAAGGGGGCGAAGTACGAAGCACTTCTTCATGGACTTCAGATGGCCGTCTCCATGGGCATAAGGCGTCTTTAGGTCCGAGGTAACTCCAACCTCGCAATCTCTTAGATAAACGGCGATTTGACGCAAAGGACCCAAAGATGATTGTGTATCACCACACGGTCATAATCATGTCAGCATGATTTGAGCGCTTAGAATCTCACTATATCCTCGATGAAAGCAAACAAGCCACAAACATATTGGAAAGGATGGGTGCTCGACGTGGAACAGTTGTTCCAACAGTCTGTTAAATGACACGGAGACACCGAGCCAAGCAAGCAACCCGAGAAATCCACACAAGAATTGATCATCCTTCCAGCCGTAGAGGCTGACGAGGTGATAGTGGGGGCTCGATACTCGAAGAAACTGAAGGAAATATGCCCTAGAGGCAATAATAAAGTTATTATTTATTTCCTTATATCATGATAAATGTTTATTATTCATGCTAGAATTGTATTAACCGGAAACATAATACATGTGTGAATACATAGACAAACATAGTGTCACTAGTATGCCTCTACTTGACTAGCTCGTTTATCAAAGATGGTTATGTTTCCTAGCCCTGGACAAAAGAGTTGTCATTTGATTAACGGGATCACATCATTAGGAGAATGATGTGATTGACTTGACCCATTCCGTTAGCTTAGCACTTGATCGTTTAGTATATTGCTATTGCTTTCTTCATGACTTATACATGTTCCTATAACTATGAGATTATGCAACTCCCGTTTACCGGAGGAACACTTTGGGTGCTACCAAACATCACAACGTAACTGGGTGATTATAAAGGAGTACTACAGGTGTCTCCAAAGGTACATGTTGGGTTGGCGTATTTCGAGATTAGGTTTTGTCACTCCGATTGTCGGAGAGGTATCTCTGGGCCCTTCTCGGTAATGCACATCTTTATAAGCCTTGCAAGCAATGTGACCAAATGAGTTGGTTACGGAATGATGCATTATGGAACGAGTAAAGAGACTTGCCGGTAACGAGATTGAACTAGGTATTGGATACCGACGATCAAATCTCGGGCAAGTAACATACCAATGACAAAGGGAACAACGTATGTTGTTATGCGGTTTGACCGATAAAGATCTTCGTAGAATATGTAGGAACCAATATGGGCATCCAGGTTCCGCTATTGGTTATTGACCGAGAATAGTTCTAGGTCATGTCTACATAGTTCTCGAACCCGTAGGGTCCGCACGCTTAACGTTATGATGACAGTT
>NC_057813.1:752614320-752624469 GCF_018294505.1 Triticum aestivum | reverse complement strand
AATAGATGGCGTAACGACAACGATGCTACGATGGAGATCAAGGTGTCGCGCCGGTGACGATGGTGATCACGACGGTGCTTCGAAGATGGAGATCACAAGCACAAGATGATGATGGCCATATCATATCACTTATATTGATTGCATGTGATGTTTATCCTTTATGCATCTTATCTTGCTTTGATTGACGGTAGCATTTTAAGATGATCTCTCACTAATTATCAAGAAGTGTTCTCCCTGAGTATGCACCATTGCGAAAGTTCTTCGTGCTGAGACACCACGTGATGATCGGGTGTGATAGGCTCTACGTTCAAATACAACGGGTGCAAAACAGTTGCACACGCGGAATACTCGGGTTAAACTTGACGAGCCTAGCATATACAGATATGGCCTCGGAACACGGAGACCGAAAGGTCGAGCGTGAATCATATAGTAGATATGATCAACATAATGATGTTCACCATTGAAACTACTCCATCACACGTGATGACCGGACATGGTTTAGTTGATTTGGATCACGTGATCACTTAGATGACTAGAGAGATGTCTGTCTAAGTGGGAGTTCTTACATAATATGATTAATTGAACTTAAATTTATCATGAACTTAGTCCTGGTAGTATTTTGCAAATTATGTTGTAAATCAATAGCTTGCATTATTGCTTTCATATGTGTATTTTGATATGTTCCTAGAGAAAATTGTGTTGAAAGATGTTGGTAGCAATGATGCGGATTGGATCCGTGATCTGAGGTTTATCCTCATTGCTGCACAGAAGAATTATGTCCTTAATGCACCACTAGGTGACAAACCTATTGCAGGAGTAGATGCAGGCGTTATGAACGTTTGGCTAACTCAAAATGATGACTACTTGATAGTTTAGTGCACCATGCTTAACCGGCTTAGAATCAGGACTTCAAAGACGTTTTGAACATCATGGACCATATGAGATGTTCCAGGAGTTGAAGTTAATATTTCAAGCAAATACCCGAGTTGAGAGATATGAAGTTTCCAACAAGTTCTATAGTTAAAAGATGGAGGAGAATCGCTCAACTAGTGAGCAAGTGCTTAGATTGTCTGAGTACTACAATCGCTTGAATCAAGTGGGAGTTAATCTTCCAGATAAGATAGTGATTGGCAGAGTTCTCTAGTCACCATTACCAAGTTACTGGAACTTCGTGATGAACTATAATGCAAGGGATGACGAAAACAATTCCCGAGCTCTTCGTGATGCTGAAATCGACGAAGGTAGAAATCAAGAAAAGACCATCAAGTGTTGATGATTGACAAGACCACTAGTTTCAAGAAAAGGGCAAAGGGAAAGAAAGGGAACTTCAACTAAGAATGACAAGCAAGTTTTCACTCCCACGAAGAAGCCCAAAGCTGAACCAAAGCCTGAAACTGAGTGCTTACACTGCAAAGGAAATGGTCACTGGAAACGGAAATACCCTAAATATTTGGTGGATAAGAAGGATGGCAGAGTGAACAAGGGTATATTTGATATACATTATTGATGTGTACCTTACTAGTGTTTATAGTAGCCCCTGAGTATTTGATACTTGTTCGGTTGCTAAAAATTAGTGACTCGAAATAGGAGTTATAGAATAAACAGAGACTAGTTGAGGGTGAAGTGACGATGAGTGTTGGAAGTAGTTCCAAGATTGATATAATCATCATCGCACACTCCCTATACTTTCGGGATTAGTGTTAAACCTAAATAAATGTTATTTGGTGTTTGCGTTGAGCGTGAATATGATTTGATCATGTTTATTGCAATACGGTTATTCATTTAAAATCAGAGAATAATTGTTGTTCTGTTTACATGAATAAAACCTTCAAATGGTCATACACCCAATGAAAATAGTTTGTTGGATCTCGATCGTAGTGATACACATATTCATAATATTGATGCCAAAAGATGCAAAGTTAATAATGATAGTGCAACTTATTTGTGGCACTGCCGTTTGGGTCATATTGGTGTAAAGCGCATGAAGAAACTCCATAAAGATGGATTTTCGGAATCACTTGGTTATGAATCATTTGATGCTTGCGAACCGTGCCTTTTGGGAAAGATGACTAAAACTCCGTTCTCCGGAACAATGGAACGAGCTACTGACTTATTGGAAATAATACATACCGATGTATGCAATCCGATAAGTGTTAAGGCTCGCGGCGTGTATCGTTATTTTCTGACCTTCACAGATGATTTGAGCAGATATGGGTATATCTACTTGATGAAACATAAGTCTGAAATAGTTGAAAAGTTCAAAGAATTTCAGAGTGAAGTGGAAAAATCATCGTAACAAGAAAATAAAGTTTCTATGATCTGATCGTGGAGACGAATATTTGAGTTACGAGTTTGGTCTTCATTTGAAACAATGTGAAATAGTTTCGCAACTCACGTCACCCGGAACACCACAATGTAATGGTGTGTCCGAATGTCGTAATCGTACTTTACTAGATATGGTGCGATCTATGATGTCTCTTATCAGTTTACCACTATCGTTTTGGGGTTATGCATTAGAGGCAGCTGCATTCACTTTAAATAGGGCACCATCAAAATCCGTTGAGACGACGCCTTATGAACTGTGGTTTAGCAAGAAACCAAAGTTGTCGTTTCTTAAAGTTTGGGGCTGCGATGCTTATGTGAAAAAGTTTCAACCTGATAAGCTCGAACCCAAATCGGAGAAGTGCGTCTTCATAGAATACCCAAAGGTAACTATTGGGTACACCTTCTATCACAGATCCGGAGGCAAGTTATTCGTTGCTAAGATGGATCCTTTCTAGAGAAGAAGTTTCCCTCGAAAGAAGTGAGTGGGAGGAAAGTAGAACTTGATGAGGTAATTGTACCTTCTCCCTTATTGGAAAGTAGTTCATCACAGAAATCAGTTCCAGTGATTCCTACACCAATTGTGAGGAAGTTAATGATATTGATCATGAAACTTTAGATCAAGTTGCTACCGAACCTCGTAGGTCTTCCAGAGTAAGATCCGCACCAGAGTGGTACGGTAATCATGTTCTGGAAGTCATGTTACTAGACCATGATGAACCTACGAACTATGAGGAAGCGATGATGAGCCCAGATTCCACGAAATGACTTGAGGCCATAAAATCTGAGATATGATCCATGTATGAGAACAAAGTATGGACTTTGATTGACTTGCTGGATGATCAGCAAGCCATGTTAAATAAATGGATCTTCAACAGGAAGACAGACACTGATAGTAGTGTTACTATCTACTAAGCTTGACTTGTTGCGAAATGTTTTCAACAAGCTCAAGGTGTTGAATACGATGAGATTTTCTCACTCGTATCGAAGCATAAGTCTGTCTGAATCATGTTAGCAATTGCCACATTTTATGAAATCTGGCAAATGGATGTCAGAACTGCATTCCTTAATGGATTTATTAAAGAAGAGTTGTATATGATGCAACCAGAAGGTTTTGTCAATCCTAAAGGTGCTAACAAAGTGTGCAAGCTCCAGCAATCCATCAATGGACTGGTGCAAGAATCTCGGAGTTGGAATATACGCTTTGATGAGTTGATCAAAGCATATGGTTTTATACAGACTTTTGGAAAGGCCTGTATTTACAAGAAAGTGAGTGGGAGCTCTGTAGCATTTCTGATATTATATGTGTAAGACATATTGTTGATCAGAAATGATGTAGAATTTTTCTGCAAAGCATAAAGGAGTGTTTGAAAAGAGTTTTTCAAAGAAAGACCTCAGTAAAGCTACTTACATATTGAGCATCAAGATCTATTGAGATGGATCAAGACGCTTGATAAGATTTTCATAAAGCACATACCTTGACAAGATTTTGAAGTAGTTCAAAATGGAACAGTCAAAGAAAGAGTTCTTGCCTGTGTTGCAAAGGTATGAAATTGAGTAAGACTCAAATCCCGACCACGGCAGAAAATAGAAAGAGAATGAAAGTCATTCCCTATGCATTCAGTCATAGGTTCTATAAAAGTATGCCATGCTATGGACCAGACCTATTGTATACTCTGCCCTGTTTTTGCAAGGAAGTACAATAGTGATCTAATAGTAGATCATTGGACAGCGGTCAAGAATATCCTTAGTGAGGACTAAGGAGATGTTTCTCGATTATGGAGGTGATAAAAGAGCTCATCATAAAAGTTACATCGGTGCAAACTTTTACACTAATCCAGATGACTCTAAGTCGCAATCTGGATACATATTGAAAGTGGGAGCAATTAGCTAGAGTAGCTCCGTGCAGAGCATTGTAGACATAGAATATTTGCAAAATACATACGGCTCTGTATGTGTCAGACCCGTTGACTAAACTTCTCTCACGAGCAAAACATGATCATACCTTAGTACTCTTTGGGTGTTAATCACATAGCGATGTGAACTAGATTATTGACTCTAGTAAACCTTTTGGGTGTTGATCACATGACGATGTGAACTATGGGTGTTAATCATATACAGATATGAATATTGGTGTTAAATCACATGATGATGTGAACTAGATTATTGACTCTAGTGCAAGTGGGAGACTGAAGGAAATATGCCCTAGAGGCAATAATAAAGTTATTATTTATTTCCTTATATCATGATAAATGTTTATTATTCATGCTAGAATTGTATTAACCGGAAACATAATACATGTGTGAATACATAGACAAACATAGTGTCACTAGTATGCCTCTACTTGACTAGCTCGTTTATCAAAGATGGTTATGTTTCCTAGCCATGGACAAAAGAGTTGTCATTTGATTAATGGGATCACATCATTAGGAGAATGATGTGATTGACTTGACCCATTCCGTTAGCTTAGCACTTGATCGTTTAGTATATTGCTATTGCTTTCTTCATGACTTATACATGTTCCTAAAACTATGAGATTATGCAACTCCCGTTTACTGGAGGAACACTTTGGGTGCTACCAAACGTCACAACGTAACTGAGTGATTATAAAGGAGTACTACAGGTGTCTCCAAAGGTACATGTTGGGTTGGCGTATTTTGAGATTAGATTTTGTCACTCCGATTGTCGGAGAGGTATCTCTGGGCCCTTCTCAGTAATGCACATCTTTATAAGCCTTGCAAGCAATGTGACCAAATGAGTTGGTTACAGAATGATGCATTATGGAACGAGTAAAGAGACTTGCCGGTAACGAGATTGAACTAGGTATTGGATACCGACGATCAAATCTCGGGCAAGTAACATACCGATGACAAAGGGAACAACGTATGTTGTTATGCGGTTTGACCGATAAAGATCTTCGTAGAATATGTAGGAACCAATATGGTCATCCAGGTTCCGCTATTGGTTATTCACCGAGAATAGTTCTAGGTCATGTCTACATAGTTCTCGAACCCGTAGGGTCCGCACGCTTAATGTTACGATGACAGTTTTATTATGAGTTTATAAGTTTTGATGTACCGAAGTTTGTTCGGAGTCACGGATATGATCACGGACGTAACGAGGAGTCTCGAAATGGTCGAGACATAAAGATCGATATATTGGAAGCCTATATTTGGACATCAGAATCGTTCCGGGTGAAATCGGCATTTTACCGGAGTACCGGGAGGTTACCGGAACCCCCCGGGGGGTTATTGGGCCTACATGGGCCTCGAGGGAGAAGAGGGAAGGAGGCAGGAGGTGGCCGCGCGCCCCTCCCCTTCCTAGTCCGAATAGGACAAGGGAAGGGGGGCGGCGCCCCCCCTTTCCTTCCCCTCTTCCTCCCCTTTCCCCCCTTCTCCTATTCCAACTAGGAAAGAAGGGAGTCCTACTCCCGGTGGGAGTAGGACTCCCCCCTTGGCACGCCCTCCTTGGCCAGCCGCCTCCTCCCCCCTGGCTCCTTTATATACGGGGGCGGGGGGCACCCCATAGACACACAAGTTGATCTACGGATCGTTCCTTAGCCGTGTGCGGTGCCACCCTCCACCATATTCCACCTCGGTCATATCGTCGCGGAGTTTAGGCGAAGCCCTGCGCCGGTAGAGCATCATCATCGTCACCACGCCGTCGTACTGACGGAACTCATCCCCGAAGCTTTGCTGGATCGGAGCCCGGGGATCGTCATCGAGCTGAACGTGTGCTGAACTCGGAGGTGCCGTACGTTCGGTACTTCGATCGGTCGGATCGTGAAGACGTACGACTACATCAACCGTGTTGTCATAACGCTTCTGCTTACGGTCTACGAGGGTACGTGGACAACACTCTCTCCTCTCGTTGCTATGCCATCACCATGATCTTGCGTGTACGTAGGAATTTTTTTGAAATTACTACGTTCCCCAACAAAAACCTCCTCGGCCCAGGAGATTATGGTAGTTATTGCACATGGACAAAGCCACTTCGTTCTTATTTGATACGCAAGTAATTATTTCTTTTCTATTTTGTTCTTTACAATAAGATTGTTGTTTCGAAAAAATGACAGGTAATACATAGAAAACCATAAGTAAGAATTACATATAGGCTGCAACGACTACAAGCACTGTAGCGTGTCCCCGTCAGCCCGTCATCGCCCATTCCTTTTAAAATTTACATTTTTCCTTCATTGTACCACAAATTATTAATAGCAACTGGAAATTTAAGTAGTTTTTTCTCTTTTATTCTTCACAATAAGATCTTTTTTACAAAAATCATTTGATCTATTTATCAACTGTGAAGTAATATAATACAAAGAACACCATAAGTAAAAAAATTGCACTTACGTTTGTAGACCATCTAGCAATGACTACGAGCACTCTAGCACGCTGCAGCCATCGCCCCTCCCTCGTCAAAAAGTTTACATCTTTTTTCCTTGATCATACCACGGATTGTTGATAGCAAATACAAATTTTATTTTTATTTTCTCTTTTATTATTTACAAAAAGATTTTTTCAAAAAACTTTTGATTTATTTATCAACAAGTAATATAATACAAAGAACACCATAAGTAAAAAATTGCATCTACGTCCGCATACCACCTAGCAATGACTACAAGACGTCATCACCCCTCCCTTGTCAAAAGTTTTACATCTTATTTCCTTCAACGTACCGCATATTATTAATAGCAACTACAAATTTTATTGTCGCTTCCTTCCGCTAAGACGCCAGGTATGTTTTAAGCTGGTCCCAACTATTATTGGCGGTCCAACGTTTAAAATCCAAGGGCCTAGATTAAATGAGGTAATAAATCATTGATAAGACTTAATAGCTCACCTATGAGAGCTAATAGACCATACAATACTCATATTTGGTAAAAGTTAGAGAAAACAGGGAACACCAGAACTGGAAAGTATGGATTAATAGTATATTCCTACCATACGAGAGCGCTCGAGTACAAGGAAACTAACATATTCCTAATTAACGTGATTGATGACATTAAAGTCGTATTTTGTATTGAAATATTGTGAGGTCACATAATAACATAACACTAGAGCACATAATAATGGTTATAGTTTTTGTGGTGCTTTTCTCCTCTGGAGGTGTTCTTCTAATACCTCTTTCTGATCAATGGACTTGGTAGTTCTCCTGCCAACAATAAAAAAATGTCTTAGTTCAAGTAGACCTACAGGGTGAGCCAGATAAATGGTTCCCCGATAACAATTGTAATGATATTTAGAGTTGTTCAAAACTATAGCAGAAAAACAGAAGTGCATTATAATAGAGACCTTGTTGTATATATAGTTTTTGAGGGGGAAAACTTGTTTTACATTAATCTATTTTGGAGACTGCTCCAATTATCAATAGAAACTAGGTAGTATAGTTGAGCTCCTCCTTTTCGGGGTTATATATCGACAACGTCGGGCTATTAAGTCCCAAGTGTTGGTCAACTTCTTCGCAAAATGGACAGAGGCCGAGCTACATAGGGAGCATGCGGCTTATACCCATTAGGTGATGTATTTTGACGGCTCCAAAATGCTCACCGTACTAGGGGATGGGGTAGCACTCACCTTAGCCACCAGCGACACCGTGAAGTATGTGCTCCAGGTCATGTAAACCAACTCCAACGAGGGGGTGGAGTATGAAGCACTGCTTCATGGACTTCGGATGGTCGTCTCCATGGGCGTAATGGCTCTTGAGGTCCGAGGTGACTCCAACCTCGCAATCTCTTAGATAAACATCGACTTCATTGCGAAGGACCCAAAGATGACTATGTATCGCAACACTGTGAAAACCATGTCGACTCGATTTGAGTGCTTAGAATCTCACTATGTCCTTGATGAAAGCAACCGAGCCACAAACATACTGGCAAGGATGGGTGCTCGATGTTGAACAGTTGTTCGAATGGTCTTAGTTCACGTAGACCTACAGGGTGAGCCAGATAAATGGTTCCCTGATAACAATTGTAATGATCTTTAGAGTTGTCCAAAACTATAGCAGAAAAACAGAAGTGCATTATAATAGAGACATGGTTGCATATATAGTTTTTGAGGGGGGAAACTTGTTTTACATTAATCTATTTTGGACACTGCTCCAATTATCAATAGAAGCTAGGTAGTATAGTTGAGCTCCTCCTTTCCGGGGTTATATATCAACCACGTCGGGCTATTAAATCCCAAGTGTTGGGCGACTTCTTCGCAAAATAGACAGAGGCCAAGCTACATAGGAAGCATGCAGCTTATACCCATTAGGTGATGTATTTTGACGGCTCCAAAATGCTCGCCGGACTAGGGGCTGGGGTAGTCCTCACCTCAGCCACCAGCGACACCGTGAAGTATGTGCTCCAGATCATGTAAACCAACTCCAACGAGGGGGCGGAGTATGAAGCACTGCTTCATGGACTTCGGATGGCCGTCTCCATGGGCGTAATGGCTCTTGAGGTCCGAGGTGTCTCCAATTTTGCAATCTCTTAGATAAACATCGACTTCGTTGCAAAGGACCCAAAGATGACTATGTACCGCAACACGGTGAAAACCATGTCGGCTCGATCTAAGTGCTTAGAATCTCACTATGTCTTGGATGGAAGCAACCAAGCCACGAACATACTGGCAAGGATGGGTGCTCGATTTTGAACAGTTGTTTGAATGGTCTGTTTAATGGTAAGGAGACACCGAGCCAAGCAAGCAACCCGAGGAACCCACACAAGAATTGATCACCCTGCCAGCCGTAGAGAAAGAACGAGGTGATAGTGGGGGCTCAACGCTCGAAGAAACCTCCTCGGAACATGAGATTATGGCAGTCATTGTGCCCTGGAAAAAGCCACTTCTTTCTTATTTGACACACAAAGAACTGTCCGGAGAACAGACGGATGGGGGCGAATCGTTCGATAATCAGCGACCTACAAGGTTCACTACGGAGAGCTCTATAAATGCAGTAACACGGGAGTGCTCTAGCTCTGCATATCCGAGGAAGACAGCCAAAAGCTCTTGTCCGAGATACACCCCGGCATCTGTGGACATCATGGAACACCTCATACCTTGGTAAGAAAGGCTTCCAAAACAATGTTCTATTGGCCCACAGGACAGGCCGATTAACGAGATTTAGTCGATATGTTCGTCGGGTGCTAGCTCTTCACTAAATAAAGTGACCTTCCATCCACAGCCTTGAATACAATCCCGATAACTTGGTCGGTCTTAGGAGTTGATATGGTCGGAATACTCCCACTACTAGGGAAAACCTTATACACAGAATCTTAGCAGTAGCGCTTGTTAAAAAAGCTCGCTACTGCTAGACAGCAACAGCGCGTGCAAAATAAGCGCGTTGCAGATACATATTTAGCAGTAGCGCGTCTCGTTGAAAAAGCGCTACTACTAAAATTCCAACCACTAAGCCGATAGGCTACACATAGTAGTAGCGATCTTTCAAGAACCGCGCTACCGCTAATATTGTTATAGCAGCGCGTTTAGGTGCAAGGCACTACTGCTAACGAAAATAAAATAAAATGAAAAACAAATAGAAAAATAAATGAAAATGAAAGAAATAGAAAAGGAGAAAGGAAAAGAAAAATAAAATGTAAAGAAATATAAATAAAAACAGGAAAAAAGGATGAAGGCACAACAGTAGCGCGTTTACTGAAATGCGCTATAGCTAACTTAGCTATAACGCGTTTTCATTAACGCGCTACCGTTATGTTTCACATAACCAGCGGTTTCCCTCCCCCCGGCCACCACTTCTCCCCAAATACCTCGCCCCACTTCGCCGCTCTCTCCCCAATTCGCCGTCGCCCCACTTCGCCGCCATCTCTTGCCGGCGTCTACGCCC